>NC_090180.1:20574506-20852006 GCF_024679245.1 Pseudorasbora parva | reverse complement strand
TTCCACTATGTATTTCTATTGCAAAAACAGTTTTCTTATTTTAGTATGGCACTATTAAATAAATAACATTCTTTGACATTATGGAGTTTTTTTTCTTCCTATGACACGATATAGAACTATACAAAATATAAAATACCATATACAACATTTTACTTTGTTTAGTGTCGCTATTGAAAAACCATGCATTCGTTTTAAGCATCAACATTTAGTTAGAACCTGCAAGTTCTTATAATCTCAATCTAATTAATATTTGAGCAAGGAAATGTGATTTGTATCCTATAATTGACTGTGCCGAGGGCTTGAGTTGGTGATTTATGACCTTGCGATCTGTGGTGGATTTGAACTTTTGCCCTGGTGTTTTCCAGCGTCATGGAGTAGCCGTTTTTCTCGCGATCACCATGTGCACCAGTCTGTTGTTCGTGTACAGCGTCAGCTACAACAATAATACTACAGCATCCAGCGGGTCTAAGGGCGCGTCAGGTGAGAAAGTGGAGCCCACCAGAGCGCCGCGCGCGCCTCCAGCACTGCAGGGTTACAGCAGCATCATTGAGCACAAGGTAAACGGCTGTACTTTATCTATTCAGTTGAAGTAGTCGGTGACCACTGAAAAAAAGATTGAAAGAAGATAACACGTTTATAACTGGTCCAAGGTAATTATTAGCTTGTTTAAGAAACAACGTGTAATATATATATATATATATATATATATATATATATATATATATATATATATATATATATATATATATATATATATATATATATATATATATATATATATTTTAAACATAGACATTCAACATTACAATATAACTGAAAGCTATCAATTTAAACATTCATTAGTTTAAAAAAAAAGTGAAAGTGAAAAAAAAACTTAAAACAATCGTCACATAAACCAATTATAATAAATGTTATTTACCTGTGGCCTTTGTCCTGTCTAACAGGTAGAAAATAAACAGGTATTGAATAAAGTTATCAAACACTTTACAGTCTTAACTGCATAAATTATATGTTAAATATGTATTCATTTTCTCTGATACCTTTTCTTTGATTAACATTAATGACAGACCTCACAGCAACTGTTTTATCAGGATGCTGTCACTTTAAGATCTGCCACTGCCGCACATGATGCGGATCTCATTTTCTCACACTCTAAGTTAATTTAAGACATTAAGTCTGCTCTTATGAGGATACTTATCAAAACAATATTTTGGCAAAATTCTGTGTGTTATTGTTTGTTCAAGTGTGAAAGAGAACTCAATTCTGGCATGCTGTCTGTGCGCACGATACTGGTGTGTGTCTATCTGTGCTTTGTGTGTGTCAGGGTTGCCTTGTGCATTGCCCAAGCCGTTTGTTCCCCCCTCCCCGCTCCCCACTCCCCCGCTGGCCTGCACTCACATTGCACTTAACGTACCGGGCAGGAGCACACTTACGTCATTCACGATGCAACTTTTTGTTTTGAAGAAGACAGGAAGAAAAGTGCTTTCGCCAATAGCCTGACTAATAGATTTATCATTTATGCTGCACCGATATTTTCACTTGATTGCACTGCCTGTATCAAAAGATTATTATGAAGGCAGCTGGCTTTGAAAGAGCTATTTGCAGCTACAAACTAGAGCTGAACGATAAATCGCAATAAAACCACACGAGATTCGGCTGCGATTAATGCTTGCGCAGCTTCTCAGTGCAGCAGAGTAGTAAACGCTGCTCTGCAAGCCAGAGGGCGCTCTCGTGCAGGGTACTCCCAAGTATATGCCACAGAAGTACGATAGCACACATCATTGAATCCATATGGAAATCGCTATGAACATCATACTATTGGTGAGCTGAATAAACAGATTGAAATGCTTTGAATTGATTAAACATGACTAAATGCTTCTCTTGTTTGGAAAGATGTTTGACTCATGTTGCTTTTTCAAATGTGCGTTATAAGCAACTCAAACTTGCAGTGCTTTCAGATGGAACAGCATTTACTACTGATCACTAGGGGTGTCTCCGACTAAGGATTTACACATTCAAATCAGAATCATCGAATCTTTCTATGGTCGACTGATAGTCGTATCATCTATGTGTATGTAAATGGAATGGGAGGGGCACGACACTAGTCAGCAGGAGGGTAAAACTATTTTTATTTTCCTTTAAACACTGCACACAGCAACAACTTTTAATAAAGCAACTAAAACTGCCTGCCAACTGACAGACGAACTGGCTTTCTTATTTAAGTTTAAATAAAATGTAATGTGGTGGATAAACATTCGCAAAAAAAAATTTCATAACATTTTAAAGCCACGATCGAAATACAGAACATCACACATATATATAAAATATTATTTTGATAAATAAACCTTAAAAAAAAAAAACCTGCCTGAGAGGAAAAGAACACTTTGAGTGCGTTTACATGCATGTTCTTAAGCCGATTGTGTCTAAAGGGGGTCGCACACCGGAAGTGAAGCTCAGCGGCGCATCGGACGCGCACATTATATACATTATATACGCGTGAGCTAAATTTTGAATCGACTTCTGACAGAAGTGCTGGGTGTATCTTGTAGCACAGGGTGAAATCAGTATGTACATTGACAATTTGAGGGAAATATAATATAAATTAAATATAAAACCTTGAAATGGTGCTCTGTGGTGCGGCAGGATTTTGAATGCCGAATGTCGTCACCGGTCTGTGTACACTCACTAAAACATGTTCGAATTTTACACCTGCGAAGATTCGACTGTGAGATCGGTGGTCTAATCCGGCTCTGCATATCGATGCATGGAATCTTAAAAGATAATCGCAGGCTTTGCGATTTCATAATCATGATAAGCCAAATTGCGATAAGCATGATTTAATGTCAAATGCAGCCCTACTACAAAATACAATCCCTGTTCGTTAATAAAGTAAAAACTAGACCTGCTATAAACCTAAATATACTTAAATTAATTGAAAAGTGTATCATAATGGCTGTCATAATGATGACAGTAGTGCACTGCTGTTCCGTGCTCCGGCATGCCCGAGCCCAACTGAACCGTGTTCTGGCCCACCTCTTCGAAGTGGGCCAGGGCCAGCTAAACAAACTGCACCCAAGCACGGTAACGGAGCAATCACACTAGTCAACTGAACCAAACTTTGGGGGTCAAACACGCCAGGTCACGGTTCAGATCGCCTAGTGTGAGTACACCCTCACTCACCAATTGTGCCGCACATGTCCTGAAAAGTGAAGCCAAAGCATCCCAGGTGGTCTTTCCAAGTATAGGTCATAAATAGCACCCTCCATATATTTTAATGGGATGCGAGACAAACGAAACAATCAAATTACACATAATGAGTTGTCATTCAGTAAACTGATACGAACAGATACTGGTGGAGTGCAGGTGGGGTTTTTTATATCGCGGCTCGACTTCCTGATATCTATTGCGCAGACT
The DNA here is from genome assembly GCF_024679245.1 of Pseudorasbora parva. NCBI lineage: Eukaryota > Metazoa > Chordata > Actinopteri > Cypriniformes > Gobionidae > Pseudorasbora > Pseudorasbora parva. Next base: position 20,848,592 of record NC_090180.1, on the reverse strand, counting down.
CAAGTCCCGAGGTCACTAATGCAAACACACAGGTCCCAAATCAGCGCAAGATGTCAGCACTATATTCGGACATTGGCGACTTCACTTTTCTACAATTGAAGATAGTGAAGGGGCATCGTCCATCTTCTATACAGTATATGTTTGTGACATAAGCGACTTTCCCCAGGAACTAGGAAATTTGGGGTGTGTTTGAACCCCAGGAACTAGGGTCTAAATAAAGTTCCGGGTAAATATTTCCCTCTCCAAACGGCCCTGCTCACGAGTAGTACCTTTTCAAAGTTCAGGAACTTTTGAGGGACTTGGGCGCTGAACATGCTGATTGGTTTAGCTCACGCAGCATTTTATTTCAACCTTTGTGAGGTTTGTTCTGCGTTCTGTAAATATCAGTCTTGCTTTTTCTGTCTGATGGCGTGTGTTCGTCTCAGCCATCTCACGGTCAGTAATGTCTGTAATAGCTGATAATAACATAAATCTAGCTTTACAAGCTTTCAGAATACGCTTTTGTATCAATGCTCTTCTCCGCCATTTTGTTCATTACCTCTTTAGTAAACCAATACATAACCACCAAAACCAGCACAGCTTGAATCTCCTCCATACTTGTTAATGTTGCAGACATTTCTCGCGCAAAAATGATTACTGTCCGTTGCTGACTGGGAGGAGCAGTCACACGCAGTCCTACATCACCAAACTAATTTGCCTAATCTTCACGGTACTTTAGACCACAGTGGAAACGCAGACAGAAGCAGGTCTAGTGGGGAAAAAAAAGTTCCTGTTAAAAAAAGTTCCTGGTACAAATTGCTCCAGGTAATTTCGGTGGAAACGAGGCTATAGACAGGACATTCACAGACAGTGCATTCTCGTTTGTCAGAATTGCATTCATTGTGTGAATAAAAGCGTGATCATATAATGTAACAGCAGCGAAAGGATGATAGAGAAAACAGGTGCTGTGTTAATCGCGTTAAGATAAAAAAAAATCAATTGCATAATTTCAATAAAATAAAAAATTATAAAATGATTCATTTTTATTTAAAGTAAATTGTATACAGTAAAATATAAGTTTCCCTACAATTGCACTGTATTCAAACTGTAAACAATGTGAGAGTACACAATGTAGGTGGTTGTACAACAAACTGCGGGAAATCTGTGGGATAACAACAGTCCATTATGTTTGGAGCCATTATGGTGATTAGTGTACCTGCTGGCTGCCTTTCATTTTCTCTCAGCCCATAATGGTGACTGTTGATTCCACTGTTACATGGAGAAGACAGTCTAAGCTTTTTGATTGACTTTTAAGTTTGATCGTGACTTGCAATCTGCACTTTATGTACTGTAGCAATTTTGTGCTTTACAGTCCAATTATAACGGGGGAGAGAGTTTATGATAGTTTTGTGTTCTGATTGGTTGTTATATCTGGGGAACTTTTAATATATACTTTTAATATAAACAGAAAAATCAAGAATGGTGACTGTTTTGAATGGTGGATATCATATAATATTAATCTGTTTATATTCAAGAGATTACTGAAATGCAGACACAGCTAATCACTGTGCGACATCATTTCCTGCTCATGTTTGCTGTGAAATCAGTTGCCTTGAAATTGTAATAAATTCTAGATCTACTGGTTAATTAAAGCAAATAGCAAGCAGGAATATACTATAAATTCACATCACCAAATATTTGTCTCTGCAATAAAGGTGAAAATGTTAAATAGCTTTCAGAGAAATTGACTTTCAGCATAATCCTACTCTAGCAATGAATTAAAAGGTTGTGCATCATCTCTTTGGTCGGATTGTGTTTTTAAATGATCATGGATCAACACCATTTTTAAGCTTGAGAATTTAGATAGTGGAGACTAGTTTCATCTAGGACATGCAATAGACTTGAAAAGTGCCTCGATACATTTTTAAACAATGATCTTGGATGGTCTTGTGGTTAAAAATTCAACTGTGCATTTAAAATGTCTACAGACAGACATATTTCTCCTAGCTTTCCTGAGGTTTGAGCCAGCTCTGTCAGTGATGCCTGAGCCGTTCTGACTGATTTAAAGCTCAATCAGTTGCTGACACTGCTAATCAATAAACCAGATTAGTTTGGAGAATCATAACATCAGTGCTGGTGTTCTCTAATCTCTTCTTTGTTTAACTGGAGCAGTTTTGCCCCGAAACTTATTTCCGTTTCTCTTCAGCCACTGAATTAATTTCTCGTCTGCGTCGCATGAGCTTGAAATTCTACAGAGGAGGGCTGAAGAGAAGAATCAGATCGCAGGCACTCGCACATTTCATGGAGGAACCTTCCTCGATCGGCCATTAATCACTATTTACCCCTGGCTCAGGCAGACGGGCGGTTCGATACTCACCTGCCTTTAGCAATATCAGCTTCAACTCGAGCGAAATCCCTCATTGCTCTCTTTCTGTTATTGATGAACCCAAAGCAATTTTTCTGATGAGATTTGACACCGGGTGTTCTGATGCCTCTGCCGATGACTGCCATTGTTGTTCACATGAGGGCTGATGGAAAATGTACTGTTGTGGTAGTCGCTGTGCACTTTAAGTCACGGAGGAGCTGTTGACAAAGCCAAATGACTCTGCGATCGATTGCTGAGTTACTTTGACGGCTCTCTGTGAGTTGGTCTCCCAGTGCGAAGTTTCTCTGATGGCTTGAGTTGACATTTATTGAATGATTCATTTATAAATGACATTAGTTAAAATATATATTTATGAAAACTCTTTTGTTGTATGAACAATGCTGGCTAAGACTGAGCATTTTTACAGGAGTTGCATGCAAACACCCTGAACTTTGATTTTGATAATGCATTAAACATACTGCTGTTTCTGTCCTGTTGAGATCGGCGCTGTTGCCGTCTTTATGGCAGAATAACTCCTGCTGTCAAGCAGGACACAAGTGCAGACAGCAGATGCTTTGTAATATTCAGTGATCTTCGAGAGTGTTAATGCCTTTGTATATGACTGACTACTTGTGAGGATGTTGGCGATTGATTAATAATATATGTACACAACAGTGGTGTGCGGTCCATATAAGCTGCGAATGCTCTGCATACCCAAGCCATTCGTGGACTCGCTGATTAGTATTAATCGTAGCCTGACGTGGTCATACTCAATTCTAGTCAGAATATGAGTCTGAAACTGCTCCATTGGGCTGTGATTATGAGGCGTATTTCAACCGAACTAGGAAAGACATCAATTGGACAGACCTACAACCAATCAGAGCAACGAAGGGACGCATAACGTTACTTGTCAAATGTCAACAGAGCTCAACTGCACTTGTGATTCCAAGTCCGCGTTTTTTCCGCAGGTTCTTTTCTATGTCTGCGGGTTGAAGCAACTATTATGTGATACATAGACCCTGGAATGCTAGTAGTTGCCGCGTTTTGTTGTAAAAATTTTGTTGGCTGAAATCAGGCTGGAATACACGATCTTTGCCAGAGTTGTAAAATAATTTAATGATACACAGAGTACTTACCCAACATGATCATTTCTGAGAGAAATTGTGATGGTGAATGCATATACAAACAGGCTCTCCGTTTAGGATTCAAACAAATATAATCCAAGCCCCTTTGATGACGTGCATGATTACGTTACTGTTGATCATCTGTCCGTCATCGTCTAAAGCCTGCCCTGATGATTTCATTGGTCCATACAGTTTCTGTTCGGGGATAATCACTCCTCTATGGAGCAAGGCCAGACCGAATTGCCGACCTAAAATTTTTGTGGGCGGGGCTAAGTTCGGCTGGCATCCAGGCTATATTAATCATGGACTGTAAAAAAAATATGGACGTAGTGTCCTTGACGTCACCCATAGGATTCCGATGAGGCGTTCTGAAGCGCAAAGTGGAGACGAGCTGGCCATTGCCATCTTGTCAGCGCGTAACACCCGGATAACAGACAAGGGGCGGGCTGTGGGCGGGGCTTAGGTGCCGCAATGACTAACAGATGGCGGATGAATGGCTATCCACCTGTCACTCAAAGTGGCCACACCCTTAATTATGCAGAACTTTAAGGCTTTATATAATGTAAAAAATTAGTTGTGGGCAAAAATAGCCATGATGACCAAAACTACAAATTTTTTTCCTGCTGTAAAGTTGTGAATATTAACAAGGGGCTCAATGAGATTTTGCTCCCATCTGGACCCTAGTGGCCAATCAATGAATTGCAGTTTAAGTTACTTCCGTATTGGCTTCAACAGAAACTTGGGGAGGTTGCTGCTTGGTATCAACACTGCAAATTACTATAAATTCCCTTTTTTGAAGTGAACCATAAAGCTTATATAATATAATAAATGTTAGAAATGTGTATATAACTCTCTGTCATTTATTTATTTGCCAAACGGCGGTCTTCAAATATGTAGTTGTGGGTATGCGGATCCACAGCAGCTTTGGCGTCTGCGCTCTGTTGTTTATGTCATCATTCGTCATCATTGTCCCACATTCTCATTGGTTTGCTGGCATATGCAGGATTCCGCTAGCAGGGTAAGCTGTGAGCAGATCGTTCACCAAGAGGAAAAAAGAGCTGCTGCTGCCAGATCTCGATCACTGAAAATCACATTGTGTTTGATACAAAACTAAATAGACTGAATCAACTGAACAAAAATTATAACTGGAACGATTTTATAGTATTTTATTTTCTCCAGAAGTTATTTAATGAAAACTGTTAACAGTTAAAGAGCAGACCTGTAACTATCTGAGTATGTTAGTCATAGTCTATGTGTTTAAGTCATTCATTTGAATTATTTCAACTTATTTCTTAAAATAATAATTATATTTTTTATTATATTTAAGTTTATTCAAATTTTATTTTACTTATATTTTATTTATAATAGGCTACTAATATTTATTATTCAATAAAAAACAAAAACAAATAAACCCCACTTCTGGCATACATTTGAAATGACGCCTGCCGTGGAGTTACTTATTTGTCGTCTCAGATTTAGATGTGTGTCCCATATGTAGGATGTGTCATCAGCCGATGAGCTGTACCGTTTAGGAGTAAAGCATTTAGTTTATGTGACATTAGTGCCACAAAAATAAAGCATTCAGCATAAGAAAATGCCCCTTTCGTGCTTCGCACTCGTGTCTGACTCAACTCAACAGCTTTCACGGGTGCTTGTAAAGGCATCCACAGGTAGATGTGGACTGCTTTAAACACTTGTGTGGTGTTCATATTTTTGTTACTCAGCCAGTGTTCGTGGGTCTGGTGGACCCGCTGCATTTTTGGGTTTTTAATTCAACACAATAAAAAAATATATTTTAAAATACTCAACAGATGTTCATCCCAATTACAAGCAATATAAACAGCATATATGGTTAATATTTTTTCTTTACCTTTGTTAGATCACATTTAAAAATTGCAACCTTGTGTGGGAACGGCAGTGGTAGAAACAAAACTCATTATTGCACTCTCTCACACTTACACACAATCTCTCTCTCAAACGCACACACTCATGCACGCACACGAACACACACCCATAACACACACACGCACACAAAAAAACACACACACACACACACACACTTGGATATGTGGTGTATGGTTACTCTCCATAGGCATAATGGTTTTTCTAATGTAAAAACTGTATAATCTACCCCCTACACTATCCATACCCATAAACCTACCAATCACAGAAAAATAGTGGCATTTTTTGAATAAAAAAACACTTTTTAGTATGTTTTAGTGTGAGGATTCAGATATTGTCATAAACCATGTTTACGTTGTAATACCCATGTCATTATACACATTTGTGTCCTCATAAACCATATACATGAACACACACACACACACACACACACACACACACACACACACACACACACACACACACACACACACACACACACACACACACACACTCACACTAACAGCAGGCCCTGACAGGAGGAGGACAGAGTAAAGGTACGCAGGACCCACAATTTCCACACTTTTATTAGACCCGGACATTCTGTGTGTAATATAAATGTGTGTGTGTGTGTGGGGGGGGGGGGGGGGATACAGTGTGTGGTCATTGAAAATGTGTTCTGATAAATATTCCTCACAGAACATAAGCCAAGGCCAATGATTAAGATAACAATTTATGATTTGCAAAAATAACTGTTGCATCTGTGTAGATTACATGAGCAAAGTGTATGCGCGTTGTGCACACTATACATTATGGTCAAGCATTCACCCTTAAAGCAGCACTAGGTACCTTTTCAACCTTCATAAAATATTTTCAAGACTCTTGTGATGATACATCGACTTACAATAGGTTGAATGACACGTCTGCCATAGCTTGATGGGGTCTGTATCGTTTTTAATCGTACTTTTAAACTTCGGGTTTCGGGTAGTAACCCAAGAAAAAAAAGAACTACAAAATTCGACTGCTTTACGGCATATACGTCACTTACGTCACGCCATTAACACCCACACTTCCTTAAATTCGGACGTGCGGGCCCAACTTTGTTCATCGGATAATATAGTCATGTCCGAAGCAGCACAGACAAATAAGAAAGAAAAGGTTTTGTTGGAGGAAAGCAATAAGAGGAAACGAAAAAGTGATGGGATTAAAGGCAGGATGAGGATCAACATTGGACCAGCGTTTGCTCGTTGGCGTGAGCTGAAGGAGGCGTGCCCGACCGATGCTGTCATGCTTGGTGATTACCTACCACTCAAACATTGAATTGAAGTATCATATAGATTCTGTAAAACGGTAACCAATAGACTACTATAATGACGCTGGCTTGTAAACGTGAGCACCGTGATAATTTGGCGTTTGAAAAAAATAAAACCCATGAAATTATATTCATATGACATGCTGAAACATAAGCCACTGACTGTACCTGAGATGAAGACATTTCACACGCGACGCCAGAAGAACACCTGCATGTGAACTCCTCCTGCAGTGTTCAGGGTAACTGTTAGTGCTGCACCAACCCGCGGGGACGCTTTTATGAAATTATTTGGCCCGCCCCGCACCACTGTATATATTTTTACAACCCGCCGCGCACCCGTGACCATTAAATAGACATACGGGATCCGCGGGTTATGAGACGACCGGCGCATTACTAGTTCAGAGCTATCAGGGTTGTCATGTCAACAAATGTACGCGCGATGGCATCCCCTGTTGTAGGATGACAGAGCTTACGGCAGTAGTTGAGGACATTATTTTTCCCAACTGTAGGGGGACCCCGAGAGCAAAAGTTGCCAAGTGCTGCTTTAAAATAGCATAATGAACAATGCGCAACGCGCCACTGACTTTTAGACTAGGTTTTTTCTGGTCAGTGCCACAATTGTTTAATGGAACAGCAAAATAGCACCAGGGATTCTTTGCGCCAGAACACGCCTCCTTTTTTGCGCTGAACCGCCCAGGGAGCGCAAGTTCATTCCCTAGTTTTGTGACGTGCTTCTGTGAAGGGAAAAGCACGCTTTGCGCGGGTGCAAAATAGGAATGACACATGCGTGGGTGTACAAAGTCAATTGCGCTGGGTGCAAGATAGGGCCCATTATCTGTTATATTTGAATGTTATTGTAGAAGACAAAATTCACAAAATGGATAGATAGATAGATAGATAGATAGATAGATAGATAGATAGATAGATAGATAGATAGATAGATAGACAGACAGACAGACAGACAGACAGACAGACAGACAGACAGACAGACAGACCGACCGACAGACAGTGTTTTTATATGCAGTGTTACGTGTGTTTTAATGAATGATGTTTCAACTTTTGTTTCTGACTGTATGACTCAAGTTCAGTGGATCAGAATTCAGTGCATGTCTTCTCAAGTGCTATTTAAGTACCTCCGCCTCAGTGGATGTCTGTGAGGTCTGTTTCTTTCAGCATCTGAATTTTGGGTTTCTGTATTATATCAGTGGATGTCAGGGTGAAAGCTATGCATGATTTTAACATTTGTGATTTGTTCAGGACAGTACGGACAAAGATGAGTGCAAAGTGCATGAATCTGCTTAAAAGCAGTTGGTGGTATAACTGACGGCAGAGTGCACATGCATTCATGCTGCTTTAAGACTTTAAAGATTAAACCCCTGCACATTTTTAAAGTAGATGCCAAGTGCTGCTTATTGTTTTGTTTGCCACCGGATTATGTGGGTGGATTAGAAAGTCCACCATTACATCAGTGATGTCTGGCTGACAGTATAGAAAGAATGCATATTATACTGCCCCATATTCAGACTTGCCAGTTCAAAGAAAACAATTCTCAAGAGCATGTTAGAGAATGTACAGCCTGCTAATGTGGTCTGAAGACACTGGAAGGGCTCCGATTGAAACAACCGCACACAGACGCAAATAGAATGATGAAATACTATTTAAAATGCTTTTAAACCCATCTGAATTCTTTGAAATGCCAAGAGACCAGTGCATTCTGCTGTTTCACAGAACTTAAAGAGAGTTCACCCAAATAAGAACTAAGAAACCTGCTCACCCTCATTTCAAACTCATATGTCTTACTTTTTTCCACATAACGCAAAAGCAGAAATATGACTCAATATTTAAACTCTTTTTCATACCAAGGGTCATTGGACCGAGGGAAATTCAGAAAATGGCAACAACAACAAAAAAAACCTCCATAAATGTAGTCAATATATACAGCTCTGGAAAAGAGACCACTTAATATTGACCAATATTAAGTGGTATCTTAATTTTTTCCAAAGCTGTATATGCACTATATTTAAAGTCTTGCACTATATTCTAAAGTCTATATTTAAAGAGTAATTTGATAGTTTTTTTTGAGGTGCACATAGCAATTTAAGTTATTCAACCAGTGTCTTCACTCCCAAGTCTCATTCACATTTGTGTATATAAAAAAAATGCATTAAAACCAGGTTAAACTGTTTTGTTTGTGTTTGTGTGTGTGTGTGTGTGTGTGTGTGTGTGTTTGTGTGTGTGTGTGTGTGTGTGTGTGTGTGTGTGTGTGTGTGTGTGTGTGTGTGTGTGTGTGTGTGTGTGTGTGTGTGTGTGTGTGTGTGTGTGTGTGTGTGTGTGTGTGTGTGTGTGTGTGTGTGTGTGTGTGTGTGTGTGTGTGTGTGTGTGTGTGTTTGAGCTTGACAGCTCATGGTTACTAAGAACTGTCCTACAATGAAAAATAGAGGCATTCATTCTTCAAAATATTTCCTTTTGTGTTCCACAGAAAGAAAGAAAAACTGGTTAAAATCAGGGTAGAAATGACAGGAGGGTGAGTAAATTATGACAGAATGTCCATTTTCCATGAACTATTAGGATAACAGAAAAGGATTTTATAGTCCATAGCTCTTATAATTCCTCATTACACAGCACATTAGTTACACACAGGTTCGGATCCGTACACATTTTGAGTGTTCAGTAATTGAAAGGACGTGTACAAACGTAACATGTATGTGGGCATCAAAGGATTTATGCTCATTATACCATGGTCTGTCTGATTCTGATACTCAATTCTGATTTACTGAAAGGTGTGCAATAAAACCATTTAATGCACAGGAAGTTCCAAGTCAGTTGAATCACCTTTCTATATTTATGTGCTATTTTCATTAAAGCGCATACACACGTCACTCGCACACAGAGCGGAGATCACACATTATATTTCTCAGCAACGAGGGAATTACATTGTTATTTTGATCTCTCATGCAGCTTCATTGTTAATATCTATTAATGATTATTCAAATAAATGCTATAATTCATTAATTCAAATAAATGTAACCTTATGCTCTACTTTATCTCTATGTCTGACTCAACGTTGGAAGAATGCAAATCTAACCCCTGAATTGATGAAAATAACCGTCAACTTCACCCTTCCGGTCAAATATTGTGCTGCAAACATCAATAACAGCTTTAAGTTGTCAAATACCATGGTATAAGCGTGACAATCCCCAGCTAGCTGTGCATTAAACGATTGTAATGCATATCGTGGCGGCAAAGAACCATTCGACATGTAGCTGGATGGAAACACCAAAATGTGCATAAAAAACGTATGCTCTCGTTTGATTTTGACACATTGAAACATAAAACAATACAAAAACGGTGCATAAACTATGATGAAAACATGTTTACCAAATGAATTCCTCGATGTGCATTAAAAAACCTTGATTTCACCCGATGGAACGGCAAAATTGGACTAACCAGTTTTTTTGCACAGCAGAAATGCTCTTTTGGTTGATTTGAAATGCCTGAGCAAAGTCTGTCATCAAAATAGTTCTGTATAATTACCTATCTTCCAGAATTGTTCAGAACTTTCCTTGTGTTCCCAAACAGCAGGCATCCACCTCTGAAAGCAAGATAACTTTATTGAGTTTTGTCTGCTCGCTCTGAGACGCAAGTCATTTATTATATGCAAAAATGATTATAGACAGTATGTTTTCACTGCTCTGTTTTTATATTCATTTTGAAGTATCACATCAGAAATGAGTGATGGAAACGCTTACTTGAGGTGGTTTTTGACTTAAGTGAAAAAGAGTTCATGCAAATAACAAAAGATGGAAGAGCATTTGCCGAATAAATACTGACGCATCAAACATTAAACCCATCTGACTAATTTGCTGTTTCCACTGATGGTGTTTTGTTTAATGTTGGTTACTAGGTTACAAATGCCACCATCATATGCTCCAACAATATGTTTGAAGCACACCTAATTCCCACTCTTTTTTTTTTTGCAAAGTCTGAAAAGATTCGCTTCACATTTGGATGGCAACTCAGTTGCTTATTTGCAATTTTTTTTATGCGATATTGCAAATTTTGCGCATAAGTTACATTTGCAGCTTTGGATGGAAACATAGCTAGGATGGGAGATAGCTCAATTTCGATTCCAGAAAAAAAAAAATTGCAGGAAGATGACCAAAGTCTTTTTGTATGCTTTTGTACATCCGTCGTGGTAACAAAAAACAAACAAAAAAACACTCACAAAAAGAAAACACTCTTCGCCTCCCCTGTAAACACAAAATAAAGTTAAAGGAACTGTATGTAAGAAAAGTATTTCAATTAATTAAAAAATGGCCCTGATGTGTCACTATACATTGAAAAATCATGATAATTTCAAATACTTCTATCACTGACAACAGTAGTCCGGCCAGTATTGTCAGACACAGACGAGGACACAGATGGATTAGTGCGAGTGCAAAGTTTATTATCAGAGGTAACGGGCACAGGTGATACTTAGATGGATGGTGACACTCAGACGAAGGACGATGGAGGTGAAGACATACATTGTCATTTAAAATTTGTTGTTGCAGCCCTCAACTGATGTTGATGTTGCATTGTGTTTTGGCCTGAAGCTCCACCCTCCACCTATCGACCAATCACAAAGTCAGTAGTGTTTCAGCATCCGGGTTGACGGATCTACTCTCGTGTCCATCCTGCTGATCCTGCAGCATATCTGGCAACCTCGGGTTAAGGGGGAGGGGGAGAGGGGATACACCACTCTACAGTCATTTGAAAGTGATTGCATACCAGTTTTGGCCACAATCTTACATACACTTCCTTTAAAGATGAAAACTGATTAAATTTAGCCCCATTTGGATGGGATTCGTTTTACGAGGGTAGATGAAGTAAGGAAGTACGGGGCTCAACCTAACGTGGGTCTAGTTGTAGCACGCATTGTTTAAAACAACAATTGTTCCACAAATGCCAGGATGACAAAACTTAGTGCCTTTTCTAGTTTCCATATCATTATTTAGAAAAAAAGTGTCAAAATTAAAACAAACTTTGAAATATCACTGACCATTTATTTAACTGTAACAAAAGTAAATTACTTACCCTTTCATAGATGGTATCCACATTTGTGGACAGTTAATTTAACTCCATTTAGGGTTCATTTATCATGGTAATTTTCTCCAAACCACCTGAGGGAAGTGTCAGTAGATTGACAGCAGTATTGTAACAGTGGCTACACTATTCCAAATATTCACTGCTTGATGACATCATTAATACCAGATGGCTGACAGCGATAGGCATGTGCCAAATGACCAATAATAATAATAATTCATTACATTTATATAGTGCTTTTCTAGACACCCAAAGCGTGGGAGATTCCCCCCTTACATATAGAACTGGGGAATCTCCTCAGCCACCACCAATGTGCAGCATCCACCTGGATGATGTGATGGCAGCCATATTGCGCCAGAACGCCCACCACACACCAGCTGATTGGTGGAGAGGAGACCGAGGGATTAAGCCAATCAGGATATTAAAGTCATATCCAAGTCATATCTAGAATTTTTTTTTTTATACAAGGAGGTAAATTGAGCTAAAAAACAAACAAACAAACAAACAAAAAAAACTTAATACGTACAATGAAGTATGATGAATATGTTAGTATTTAATAAACAAAAATTTAGAGAAAGATTACGTTTTTATACCATAAAGTGACTGTCCACTTATGTGGACGTCATGCACCGATGGAGTCAGATAGCATGAAGACTGATTTCTGTAACCTGCTAGTATATCTTTGTTTTGTATTGTCTTATAATGTATAAAACAAACATTTAACAAACTTATCAACATAAATAACCATTCAAAATGTTACATTACGGCATTAAATGGCAACTTTACACATACCAAGACAAATTATCATTTTGCCTTCCAAACAGGGACAGCACAGGTCAAGCACTCAGTGCAGAATAATAGAGAATATCCCTGAGGACAGTGGAAGTGACAGTGACAGCAGTGATGAGGAGTATGTGCCAGCAAAGCCCAGCCCATATTGCTACTAGGTGTCCCGCATATATGCAATTTCCGTTATAGTTCCTACAATGTGTTTTATCGTTGTTATATTGTCATATTAATGTTTGTAAAAACTGAGCTGATATACATATAGCATAACATGACATAATAAAAACACAATATTCCATACTGCTGCTTTTTAGTTTCAAATGTTTGTGTCATATTAAAGTAATAAAAAGATCTTTAAAAAATCTAGATAATGTTTTACATGATTCATGCATGAACGGGTTAAGTTAATTGTTCATCAGTTTTTTGTTTTTTGTGCTTATTTAAAATAAGACAAATCTGATATTATTTTAATCTTATATCTCTTATTTAACAGTTGATATAGTGCTTTAATGCTGATCTAACCAGCAGAAGACACTAAATCCCATTTTAAATCCGAGCTGTGCAGGTTGGGCATGATGTAACACTGCATTACAATGAGCCCCTATTAGAATTATGCTATTTCTATTCCAGAATTTTAGAAACCATGAGAAAAATGCTGAATAACGACTGCGAGTCAATGTTCAAAAATCCGTATTTAGTATTCTTTTTATGAAACTATGCTGTATAACTGTGTTTAGTGATGTTTGTTGTCAAACTCAATTTTAATTTTAATTTTTAATGAATAAAAAATTCCATTATATTTGAAAAAGATATTGATATTGACAAAATATTTTGGTTTGTCTTGGATATTTTTTGATTATATCTATGATATAATAATAATAAAAAAAAAAGTATTTGATAAAATTTTAAGCTGTCATTTGGTCATGTTACAATGTACAAATGGGGCATGTTGTCACATTTCACTTCCACTCTTTCGGGGTAAATCAAGAAATATAAAAGTAAACTATATTAATAAAAATAAATTCTCTGAACCATAAGTGTATTTACACAAACTGGGGAAGTCAAAATGTATTAGGTTGTGCCACGCTGTCCCCTAATTTTAATTTATTGTATCCTGTAATTTTACCACAGAATGTAATATTAATAGCCAATTTGCACAGGACAAGAAATCTCAGTAAACTAGCAGAAGTGGGAGTGGTAACTCGATTTACATACCGCTGTCAACTCCCTTTCCTCATGTGTGTATTACATTCCTTCCTGGTGTCATTCATATATATATATATATATATATATATATATATATATATATATATATATATATATATATATATATATATATATATATATATATATAGTGAAGCGGAGCTAGTTGACAGATTAAACTTTCTCCGTGTCCGGTCAGCAAAACTGATTTCAGTGCCGTTTTTCATTCTTTTCTTAAAGAAAAGCTTAAGTCCTAGTCTTCCAGAATCATGGCCCAAACCGATTTTAAAGACCACCATTCGCCAGCTTCTTTGTTTACAAGTGGCATACAACTTTGCCGTCATTATGTTAAGCCCGTCCACAGACTCTATTCACGATGTGATTGGCCTGACCAGAGTTTGGTTTTTACAGCTCAGAAGTCCAGGGCTCTACGCTAACTTTTTTCTTGAGGAGCACTTGTGCTCCTAATTTAAAAAATTTAGGAGCACAGCCAAAAATTTAGGAGCTCCTTCTAATCCATCAAACACATTCCAATTATAACTTTCCCATTACAGGACGATATTTGTCCTTTAATGTCCAGGGTCATTTTTTACCATTATAAGAGTAAATGTTTTCTAATCTTATTAAATGTATGCATCATCTGTCAATTTCTTAAATTCAACATAATTCTGGCATAATATTATCATTAACTTCTGAGAGTACAGCACAAATACACACACACACACACACACACACACAAAAAGCAGAACTGGACTTCATACAATCAAACACCTATGCATTTAATGCATTAATGCATGGGTTAATGTTGTATGAATGTTTTACATATAAGTTTTTGAATTTAGAAATATGTACAAATTAAACTTTAAAAGTTTAATATTTTAAATAAAAAGCCCATGCAAAGCCCAGTAGGTGGCGGCAAGTCATTCAGTCAATAGTTCAAAACACAGATTCATTTGAATCGAATCGCTTGGAGATGCGAATCAGTTCTGGTGAGGCTTTGATTTTCACAAATAGACGGTGTTGTGGCTAAAACGTTGTTACTCAATATCAACTTGTCTATTAGATTTTTGTACGAGATCAGTATCACACATGCACTTATGCCAATACTCGGAGCAATAGCAAGTAGTAACTTTTGGCGCTCTGGCGCTTCATAAACAGAACCGCATGCGTCTCGCGGGAGAACATTGCTGCCGGATCTACTTCTCTCTGTTTGTGGTGAGTCCATAGTATGGCGTTTAAATGAAGTCAAAAGTCGCGCGCACGAAAACCACGAGCACGCGAATAAACCCAAGCGCGCAAAACAGACCCACGAGAGGAAAATAGCAACGCGAGAGCGCATCTGTACTCCCGCGAGAGCGCATCTGTGCAGCCGCGAGCGCATTTGTACAACGCCATACCATAGACCGTAAAAAAGTCACGCAGATATTGTGCTAATCCGCAGCGGGAATAACTTATTTTGTGTGTACAGTGATTCAGAATAAGACAAAAACCCGGTTTGGAAAAAATCTTCATGATATACTTGCTCATTATATACATTTAGTATTTTTTTAAACAGCATGAGTGATAAAGATTAACTCAAGGGCTTTTGTAAATGTATTATTAATACATTATTGTTTGATGGCATTTATGCCCCAAGCATCCGCTAATTTCTGAGCTTGTTTATGATAATCCAAATGTATTTCCAATTCATTTTGATTTGTCTGTAAATCAACAGCGCGAGGCGTCTGGTAAAGTGCGCATGGCTGCGTCGTCACACACGTTTCTTTTTGTAAACAATCGTTGTTTGAAGTGTAGTCCGTCGCACATGTTTTTGCACTTCTTCTGCTGACTGAAGGCATGAAAAGCAGTTGATTGCAGTAGGAAACGTAGCCTGTCAGTTTCTCAGTGTTGATTTACTCCGTGTTGTAGTTTTTATTCCGATTGTATTACACATCCATTCATGAGAATAGATCGGGTCACTCGCACCGGTGCGCCTAAATATTTTTTCACAGTCGCACGCAGTAATTTTTAGGCGTAAATGCGCCCAAAATGGGCGTTATGTAGAGCCCTGAAGTCTATTGAGAGTTGCTAGACTACACTCGCGGCAGATTAGATTTGCTGCTGCTAGGGCGCATCTAAATTTAAAAAGCCACTTTGGTCAAAAAAAATACAATAACGATACTGAGTAAATTCTTTCCGCATATAGTATATGTTCATAAAATACTTTCACTTCAAACCCACTAAATTCCAGCCTCAGCCCATTCAAAAGTACCATTACTTAGGTAGAAACCTATACATAAAAGCCTGACAAAAATGTTTATTTTAAAGAAAAATGTCAGACGAATTTAGAGGCTTTTGCATCTGAAGTCTTCATATATACTACAGTATCCATCATGTTAGGTCTGGTCAAGTTGGGTCCGTTAGATAGAATTAAATTCTCATTGGATTCTGTTGGCAATAGGCACTTACCTAAAGCTAAAATAAGTCTTGAGTCTCTAACAAGTGCTTTCGATTTTCTTTTTTTATCTGAATGGTAAGCAGAAAACTCTTGAGTTTTGCCACAGACTTTTCCTGCAGCATAGAATGCAAGTGAATGCTTCTACAAGAATGTTGAATGTTGCTTGAAAAACCTTGGAAAACTACTTTTAAACGGGAAATTATGCAATATTTATGTACATCTTTACAGCTGGCTATTATTAACTGAGGAAATTTATCCAGACCTTTTTACAGAAGGTAAAAGTTGCTGTAATCATTTTTGTCCGTAATGATTACTAAGATGGCACATTCGGTTGGTACTAAAATTGTGTAATGAAAACAATATATTGTGACAGGTCACAATCATACCTGATTTGTATAGTTTCTTTAGTGAATTGTGTGATACGACTCTGTCAATAAACAACTCTGATGGTCAAAATAATTATTGTTTAACTTAGCACCATTGTTTTCTCAAGCTGTAGTAATGCTGACATAGCACAGTCAAATATTAGAGGTACAAGGATCATTAATTTTGTCTGTCGGAAATTCGGAAAAAGGGTTTTATCCCAGCCTGTGCAATTAACAGTTTCCGAAAGGTGGATAGTGATAGGACTGGTCCCCCTATACTCTCTGCTGAGCGCTCTCTGCATTTCATTTGCTGGATGACTGCTCCTTTGAATCCTCCCAGTGTGGGACGAGATGAGTGTCAGCTCTTCTCTCGACTGTGGAGAGGGAAGAGAAGGCGAGTGAGAGAGAGAGAGAGAGAGAGAGAGAGAGAGAGAGAGAGAGAGAGAGAGAGAGATCCCAACGGTCTTCCCTCAGCTCACCAAGCCAGGCTGATGTCTCCAGTGATGGCGGATTTACACGGCTCTCAGCACTGGGCTGAAAACATCCTCTCTGCTCACTCTGTAAACATATAACCTGTGGATGTAACCAGTAGGAGAGCTTTGAATGTGTATTGATATGCACACTGCAGGAGCTCAATTTATGGGGTATTGGAAAGGGAGGCTTGTCAATGTCATTCCCCTACAGTCCCCTATCTGCCAGTTCAGATGTTGCTCTGTGCCTGGTTCCTCATTTCCATTAGGTGCTGAAAGTCTGTTCTTCCCAAAGCTTGTTTGTCACGCAGATTTGACTTCTATGATGGCCTAGTGGCTGCTAAAATTCATTCAATACTTTTAAAGTTATTTGTGCTGCAAGGTGCTTGGTATTACTTGCTTTTATTGGTTTGGAAAAAACATGTTAAAGGGGTCATAAAAGTGCTCCACATGGCTCCGGGGGGTTAATAAAGCCTTCTGAAGCGAAGTGATGCATTTGTATAAGAAAAATATCCATTTTTTAAAAATTTACAAATTGTAATCGCTAGCTTCTGCTAACTGTTTGTGTCTTCACGAGCGACTGGCGTTCCAGCTTATGATGTAGGACGTAGGCGTAGCTTAAAGGGGTACTTCAGCGCTGGAAAGATGAATCTGTATTTAAACCTGTATTTAAACTGAGTCATTAATGTAGTAGAAATGTGAAATTATTTTTGAATTTTGTGCCTTCTAGACTGAGAAAAGACAGAAAATTAATTTTTGTCTCATGGGGATGAAAGACTACAATTCCCAGAATGCTTCGCTGCCCTGTAAAGCCATTCCCAAAGCCGCCGCTACTGGATTACTGTGACTGAGTTAGAGAACAGACACTACAATTAAATACTGAACATGTCTGTTCAATATAATGATCGAGTTGCCGCTTGAGTCTCACAGCACTGAGCACTAAGGCTGTGTCCACCAAAGCGTTTTTTCATGCTGCTGGCTTGCGTTTTCAATTGTTTTCAATGAACTCAAATGAACTCGCTCATCACTGTCACTTTTCACAAGTCTCAACTGAGGAGAAAAAACGCTGCTTGCCAAAACGCTCTCAAGCTCTCACAGCGAGGCGTTTTCAGCTGAGTGCCTAGCGTTTTCAGTTGAGTGCCTAGTGTTTTCATCTGGCTAAAAACGCTTTGGTGGACACACGGCCTAACTGCAGGAGTCAGATTACATTTAACGTCATAAATGAGCTGATGAGCTCTCATGATGAGAGCTGAGCTAATCGGGACCACACTCGAGGCATACATTCATGTTCATGCGTTTGGAAGCTTAACTTTCATAGAAATTAATTTGAGATGTTAAAACACTTGCATTGCTCTCAGCATAGTTCAGTTTCCATGAATGCCCACAGCTGCGAGCTGGGTGCTGTGAGTGCAATCTCCCATTCCCCATGGGTTGAAAACATGTGGAAATAGCTCCCTCTGCTGGCTGTAGTCTTTAGCCTTTGGCCAAACATTCCAAAGATGATGCAAATATCGTCAATTTGCGTCATGGGAGGAATTTTTCCAGAAAAATAAAATGTATAAATCTCTTGTCTCAGGGATATGAGGGGGGAAGCACAATCATTTGAATATACTCCAGGGTTTCTACTGATACAAAGCAATATGCTAATCACTGAAGTAACCCTTTAAGTTCCGGTGACGAACATGGAAGAGTAGAGGATAGAGCAAAATAAAACGTGGTTCTCGCGAGAACTAGCATATTCTCACCAAAGCGTCCTACATCATATGCTGGAACGTCAGTCTCTCGTGAACGTGCATATGACAGTTAGCATAATTAAGAGATAACAGTTTGTAAAGTTTTAAATATGGATGTTTTTCTTGAACAAAAGCATCATTTCGCTTCAGAAGGTGTTTTTTAAGCCCTTTTATACAGCAGAGATGGACTTTTATGGACTTGAAAGAATGGGGTAATTCATGGGCTAATTTTCCTTTTTGGGTAAACTATCCCTTTAAGCAGATTCTAAGTCTGTGCCTTTAAGAAACCCAAGAAAAAGCTTAGATGAGAAAATATTTTTGAGAGAATTTCAGGATATTTCATAAAAATAGTTGGAACTGCCAAGATTTGAATAACTTCGAAAATGGGCATACACAAGGTATACGTTCCCTTTGAGGGGGATATATTTTTATATATATTATATATATATATTTTTATTTTAATCATTGGAGCTGTCTTTTCTCCCTCTGCCCACAGTGTCATCATTTGAATACCTTGCTTTTAAATGTAAACCCCCTTTTTCGTTGACAATACTGCTCATTTATCGGCCCCCAAAAACAAATTCAGTTTTTATCTCTGAGATGCATGACTTTCTCACAACACTCTGCTCTACTTCTGCCAACATTTTAATATTAGGAGATTTTAATATTCATGTAGATACCCCCTCCTGCCACCTGGCAGCTGAGTTTCTGCAATTATTGGACTGCCTCAATCTCCAACAGCATGTGGATGGACCCACTCATTCTAGGGGGCACACTCTGGACTTGGGCTGCATTTCCCGATAACGTTGTCTCTTAGCGCGCTACGAAGACTCTAAAGGTATAACTTAACTGAAGGTATACCATTTCTAGGTGTGTTCCCCGAACTATACCTTAGGAGGTTGCTTAAGGTATACCTTCTTAAGTGCGACGTAAGCGGGTGCTGTTCGTGGCGGCGGTGCTGAATTGGCTTCTATCGATGGCTCAAGAATCGATTATTTACTCTATGCAGGGGCTGTTTCACTGTGTTATGCGAAAAAATTATGTTCTTTATAAAAGAAACACTTCAGAAATAGTTGAACTTTCATTTATCATACAAAATTGCACCTACATTTTACATAATTCTGAAATGAGTGCACGAACCAGGAATCTCATGCTCAACCGCACCATGAGCATCACGCGTCATTTAAATTATTACAATATGTTTTCCATAGTGTCTTGATTTAATCCACAACCAGGGATGATTGACCATGCAGCAGCTGCATCACATTATTGTGTAAATAACTAATTTATATTATTAGATGGCCTACTCAATAAAAACGCAACACGCAAAACATATAATCAGCTGCTACTATATGGCGGAGAAAAAATAAAGAAAGAGAAGAGCCGCCAGCAGCTGATTTTAGTAGCTGAGCTCCGTCCAGTTTGTCTCGACAAAGTTGATCCAACAAGATCTAAAACCTGCTGAATTTTCTGTCGTGGTAGGCGAAATTTATTTTTAATAGCAGCTTCTGACATGGTAGCCAGGGACTAAAGTTTTCGCATATGAAATAGTGCACATACACTAAATGGCTCCGCGGACAGCGCCGTCTTTGATTTAGCACAATTATATTCGCTGCCTCGCTGCCAAAGTTTGACTAAACTCCCCTCCACAATCATTCCCTTTAAATAGGCTCCTAAGCCTTTCCCGTCTAATGGTTTGCCAGCTGATGTACCTTTGGATAATATCATTAAAAAGCTAACAACCATTAGTGTTTGTAATGAAATTTTATGACAAAGAAATTTATGAAATTTCGTATAACAATTTTAATCCTTGCATAAAAAAAAATAAAAAAAAATAAAAAAAACTATTCAACTAGCCTAATTGAACACTGGGTGTATATTACAACTTCGGAATTATATTCGGATAGACTGACATATAAAGAAGCTTTTTTTCACAGTGGTGGCCACTAGTGGAATTAACTTTTAATAGTGATAAGGTATAGCTAAGAGTGGTCCAGACCAACCTTACGAAAGTATGACTTAAAGAAGGTATTCTTAACTAAGTTCGTTTCGGGAAACACATATTAACGTTAAGGGATACCTTAAGGTATAACTTAAGAATGACGTAGAGTTAAGAAGGTTTCGGGAAATGCAGCCTTGGTCATTTCCAACTCTCCTCATATTAGAAACCTCTTGGTGTATGATCTGGGTGTGTCTGACCACCAGGCCATCTCATTGGAGCTGCCACGCCCCTCTTCCCTTACCAAAGATTCCCGTCAAATTTGCTTCAGGAACCTGAAAAAGATTAACCAAGACTCTTTAACTACAGACCTTCAGCAATTCTCCTCTGCTGATCTCTCCTCAGTCTCTGAGTCGGTTGACTTCTACAACAAGTCTCTGAGCAGCCTTCTAGATCTTCACGCACCTGTCATAACTAGAATGGTCACCTTCTCGCGCTCAGCACCCTGGTACACCAGCGAACTGCGGAAGATGAAGACGGTTGGGCGTGTACTTGAGAGGCGTCTCAAGCTCTCAGGACTCACTGTTCATAGGCAAGCCTATAGAGATCATCAGAAGGCCTACGCAAGGTGTTTAAGAGATGCTCAGTCACAGTTCTACTCTAGCATCATCAACAATAACCCTGGAAACTCCAAGAAGCTTTTCTCCACTATTAATCACATCCTCAAACCGCAAACTCACTCTTTTTCAGAAGCCACAGAAGAGAGGTGCAATAAGTTCATGACCTTTTTTAGGAACAAAGTAGACAACATCCACTTGCTCCTATCTAGCACCTCCGCTCTGCCTGTCCCGTCTGTTGATCCACAGCCAGGGACCTTCCAACATCTCTGCTGCTTCTCCATCATCACACAGCTCGAGGTTGAGGACATCATCAGAAAAATGAAACCATCCACCTGTGCACTGGATCCTTTTCCTACAGCCTTGGTAAAATCTAACCTCAGTGTCTTAAGTCCATTCATTACCAAGATTATTAATAATTCCCTCCAGGCTGGCCATGTTCCTTCATCTCTTAAAACTGCTATCATCAGACCACTTCTGAAAAAACCTACTTTAGACCCAGATGTTAATGACAACTACAGGCCCATCTCCAACCTCCCATACCTCTCTAAGGTGCTGGAAAAAGTTGTTGCTGCACAGCTTCAGGTCCATTTGGAGCATAACCATCTTTATGAGAAATTTCAGTCTGGTTTCCGCTCAGGACACAGCACAGAAACAGCTTTGGTCAGGGTCACAAACGATCTTTTGATGGCGGCAGATGCTGGTTCCCCATCCCTTCTCATCCTCCTGGACTTAACTGCAGCTTTCGATACAGTTGACCATAACATCCTCCTTCACCGTTTACATTCCACCATTGGTCTCTCTGACTCGGTCCACAACTGGTTTTCTTCTTATCTCACTGGGAGAACTGAATATGTTGCGTTAGGAGAAGCTACATCCCTGTCACACAATGTCACCTGCGGTGTCCCTCAAGGCTCTGTGCTCGGACCCACCCTGTTTATACTCTACATGCTCCCCCTTGGCCGTCTCATCAACCGGCATGGGATTTCTTTTCACTGCTATGCTGATGACACTCAACTTTACTTTAGGACAAGTTCATCTCCCTCTGCTGACCTCACACCATCCACTTTGATCACTTGCCTGGATGAGATAAAGGCGTGGATGAAGCAAAACTTTCTGCAGCTAAACAGCTCCAAAACTGAAGCTATCCTAGTCGGCACTCCACTTCAGGTCCAGAAGTCCGTTATCACCAGCATTGCTTTCTCTGATCAGGTCATTCCTCTTTCCACTTCAGTCACGAATCTGGGGGTCAGAATGGAATCACAGCTTACTTTTGAAGCGCACATCAAACACCTGTGTAAGACCTCCTTCTTCCACCTCAGAAACATTGCCAAACTTCGTCCCATTCTATCGCTGGCTGATGCGGAGAAGCTTGTCCATGCCTTTACCTCCTCTAGGCTGGACTACTGCAATGCGCTCCTTATTGGCATCCCTAGCAAAAATCTCCAGAGGCTGCAGTGTATTCAGAACAGCGCTGCTAGGATCCTCATGAGGGTGCGCAAATACGACCATATCACCCCCATTCTAAAATCACTCCACTGGCTTCCTGTGTCGTTCAGGATCGAGTACAAGATCTCTCTCCTTACCCACCAGTGCATCCATGGTGATGCTCCCTCCTATCTCAAGGAACTCCTCACCACACAAACAGCCACTCGTAACCTCCGCTCTGTTTCGCTGTATCGCCTCAAAACTCCCACAGCCAATCTCCGTACTATGGGGGATCGGGCCTTCTGCTCTTCAGCCCCCAGTCTGTGGAATGCTCTCCCTGACCACCTGCGGACTCCACAGACTATAGATACTTTTAAGCGTGGTCTTAAAACCCTCCTTTTTAGCAGAGCTTTTAATTGACTTTTAATTGACTTGCTACTTGTTTAATTTATTTTATTTTATTTTTCGGTTTTATTTATTTATTGTTGTTGATTGTTTTGTTTTTGTTTTTAAATTCTGTAGCACTTTGAGATTTTGTTTAATATAAAGTGCATTATAAATAAAATTTATTATTATTATTATTATTATTATTATATTTTTAGGAATACGCAATATCTATATTGAAAGAGGAGAGTGCAAAATGTTGTTCAAAACTAAACATTAAAAAAAAAAATAAGATCCTGGCATCCATTCCAATGACTTCCTAGCAAATTGAAGTGGAAGAAATGGTAGTATTGACAGATTTTGTTTTCTCGGTCTGACTGAAGCCATGAAATTAGAAGACTCTTGATACTTGGAAGAAAAGCTATGACAAATCTAGATAACTATAAAAAAGCAGAGTCTTCACCTTGCTGACGAAGGTTTGTATGATGAAAGTAAATGATATATTATTTAAAAGAAGAGCCAGAGTGGCAATGAAGATTTTGTTCTCTTGAACTCAATGGATTGAAATGCTGCTTTATTAACAAACTGTTTTTGTGATATTTCAATTCGCTTTGCCTTGGTGTATCTTTTGAATTATTTAGCTATTTTAGCTGAGGTCATAGGAGAAAGTCCTTCATGACTATGCTTGATCGGCCTCTGTTGAATGCTCACCTCTGCCATAGAGACACCACGGTTCATTTTACACTAAACAAAAGCACTCTTGTATCACCAGATGGGCAGCACTACAAATGTGTGCATGTATGTGTTAAGACTAGAAT
Organism: Pseudorasbora parva; assembly: GCF_024679245.1. Classification (NCBI taxonomy): domain Eukaryota; kingdom Metazoa; phylum Chordata; class Actinopteri; order Cypriniformes; family Gobionidae; genus Pseudorasbora; species Pseudorasbora parva. The sequence goes on along the minus strand of NC_090180.1, from coordinate 20,824,666 downwards.
TCCTTCATGTAATGCTGTTCGGGGATTCTAGGTCAGGAAACTGCTTCTGGATATTTCAGTATAAAGCAGGAAACAGGGGGATTTGAGAAGCACTTGTCTGTACAGAATGATGATTTTATGGTTTTCATGTTTAACCTCTTATTTTTTTCTGATCCGTCAGCTTGAGGGAATGATGTTTGCCAGTTGATTCTCAAGAGGTGCCACGCAAAACACAAACTGCTACACAACGGCAGATTCTCGCTACGGTCTGCAGCAAGTGTACATACAAAACAGATGGATTGATCTTCCTCTGGCTATTCTCCTGGTGAGAAATTTAGAGGGGAAAGCAGCAGATGAATTGGATATTAATGATTTCTTTTGCCCCATAGTGCTCTAGAAGCCCAGGGCATTATGCATCTATTTAGCAGTGATTGATGAGTTTGTCGTTCAGCCTCAGAAAAGCGCGATCAAGCTGTTATTTGTGTTTTCTATGTAATCTGGCCTTGATAAGTTTGTATGCCGATAACATTTCCCGGGAGAGTCGGAACATATTGTGTGAACCACATGGAGCAATTCATTATTGCTCCAGCAAGTCAAATCATTCTTAAAAAGTCACTCCAAATGAGCTTTCTTAGTTAAAAAAACAACAACAAAAAAGGTAGAGGATGGAGTAAACATTAAAGTAGTTTTTTTATGAACCCGTAACAATAATGGGGACCTTTTTATGCTATTTATCTTTCCTGAATGTGTAATAGCTTGTGCATGTAAACAATCTGTAGTTACAAAGCAAAAAGTCTATGGCAATGGAACTGAATCTATCCGAAAGTAAACACCTGCCTGAAACACCTCACCTATAGTCCTGTACTATGTAACACTATTGCACATCTGCTGGCTTTTTTGGCTCGCCATCAAAAAAAGGTAGTTATGACGCCAAGAAGAGTGTTATCACTATGTCAAGGAAAGTTTTTTTTTTTTTTTTTTTTGTCTCTGGGAGGGCAAAGCATAATTACATGGACTTCCAAAGATAGAGAAACTGAAGAATCAGCAGGTAACATTAATTAACACTATTCCTCACTAGTACAACCACGACCTTTGGTCTAACAACTGCTTTCTGAATCGTGCAGTTAACCCTTAAATGCATGTGAATGTTTACATTTCTTTAGCGACCCCGATCTGTAGTTAACACAGATGGATCTCTGCCTTATGCAATTATACAAAACTCTTCTGATATTAGAGTAACAATTACAAAAGAATAAATATGTATTTATATATATATATATATATATATATATATATATATATATATATATATATATATATATATATATATATATATATATTGATGGTAGCTTCTTCACTAGGTCCAACATCAAGTGACAGTGACATCAAGATGTTTGGTCTGGAAACTCACCATAGTAGACAGGGCTCGATCCGAGGGGCGGGATAAACGGTTGTCTTTCAAACTCCCTCTGCACGCGATAGGATAGCGCTACCACCAACCAGAGCAACGAAGGTGAAACAGAGCTCGTTGATAGATTAAACATTCGCCGTATCCGGTCGGCAAAACTCAGAACACATCTTCCCTTTTTAAGAATGACTTCAGTGCCGTTCTTTGTCCTTTTCTCAGCGAAAAGCTTAACTCCAAGTATTCCATAGTCGCGGTCAGAGCTGATTCGAAAGACCGCTGTTCACCAGTTTCTGTATTTACTAGAAGCACGCAAACGCAACTCGGCCGTTGTCATTATGGCCCCGCCCACCGACTCTATACACGATGTGATTGGCCCTGCAAGAGTTAGGCGAATACACCTCAGAAGGGTATTGAGAGTTGCTAGACGACACTCGCGGGCAGATTAAATTTGCTGCAGGCTAGGGTGCGTCTAGATTTCTAGGCTAAGTGACACTAATATTTGATCAAATGACTGAAATGGGGTATTGAATTACAGTGAAAGGAACTGTAATACATATTAAATGATTCAAAATGAATATCTACCACTTTCGTTCAGCGTATTGAAATTAGAGTACATTATCAATCTTGAATCGGGATATTACTGGTTAAAACGGCAATAATATAAATTGTATGTTCACTGTTTGTGAGCTTAGGTAACACAATCGATCAGTATGAGGCAGTAACTTATAAACACATAGCCAAAGACACTTGTATAGATGAAAATGTAAACAAAAGTTTATTGAACTATTCTAAACACACAAACTAACGAAAACACATTCATACAGTTACTGGGAAAGGGGTGTTTGTTAATGGAAAGGAATGGAGTCCCAATGTCTTGTTCAGACACGATTTCTTAGCCACAACCTGAGAATCAATATACTACAATATGCATGGCGCTGCTCGGCTGGTAGTAAGTTGTTGTATTCAGAGGGATGGATAGTTGGTTTTGCAGGCTAAATACTGGTTCCTGGATAGTGTTAGCTGGTTGCTACATGGCGGGAGTCTCTGAGGTGGGGCTGTGCGGACTCCAGGAAGTTTTCTTTGGCAAGGTTCAAATGGAGTTTTGAAATGTGGTGAAGAGCTCTGGGTAGCTCTGAGGACGCTGCGTGCAGGCAGGAAAGGCCCGCACAATCAAAGCAGAAGTCACCACAAACCCATGGCAGTCAGTATAAGCACGAAGCAAAACAAAAAGCAAAGATATATCTTGTGTGCCCGGGAATTTTAAACGGGCCCCAAGATCCCTCCTTGGGGTGTCTCCAGCCAATGAGATATTTTTGTGGGCGGTTGTCCCACTTCTCCTGTTCTTGCATATCATTAGTGTAATGTCCGATTAAACACTTTTAAGAAACCAACTTTCCTATTGTGATCACAAATTTTACACAAATTTACCTTGCATCAAAATGATGAGAATCATTTATCCATAACATAGACATCAATCAGCTTGCTATTCCCATGATGAGAGTAGGAGATAGTAAAGATTTATATGTAATACATGTCTAGCGATTAATTCATATTATTGAATCTGAGGTTTAAGTTTATTTCTTGTGTCTGCATTGGTATGAGGTCTTTGTGTGATGTTCAAAAAGCCTTTGGAATGCACGGGTCGAGGAAGGAGGGGGGCGACGAGGTGTCTGTCTTCTGTCTGGGTTGCTTTTGAGCCTTCGAAAAGCTCTTAGTGACTCTGTGTCCCGATAACGATTTAAATGTATGTCTGTCGGTAATAAATGAGTCGGTTCTTCATGAGGTTATGTCCGCTGTTACGCTTTGTTACGCTATTTTTTGTTTGTTTTCTGGCTTCGGTAGCTATAAGTCAAACGTCATTTTATTCAGACATTGCCACCTTGTGAAATAAAGGTGAATTAATCTTATTCAGTCATCAAAGAATCAATTATTGTTGTGCAGAAAAAAATATACTTACACTGTTACACACCACGGGTCATTAGTAACCTCATTTTTTTTTTACAAAAAAATAATGTGAAAACAGGCATTATTTTATAATTTTATTTTAACAAAAATTCTGGTTATATTGTTTATAATGAACTGATTAAGAAATACTAAGAAGTCTGATGTTAAACTTATTGAGAAGTTTCTGAGAAAATTATTGAGAAGGAGGGTTGTGAATGATGTCCCGGGTCACTAAAGACACACGGTAAGTGTTAGTGGACATACAATTTTTTTTTTTCTGTGATGTAGAGAAATTAAATGACACAGTTATCACGTGAAATGTAAGTGCGGAATAAAATAAAAAAAATGTCCTGCATACTGTATGTCATGCTTGCGATTTGTGGTTCGGGTATATCATCTTGTTTTTCTTGACTGCCTGATCGAACTGATAGATAGGAGGTAGAGCAATCACAACAGACTGGGGCTGGCTGACCAATCAGAGCAAACTGTGCATTTCAAAAGGCAAGAAACTAAACCTAAAGCAGAACGTTCAGACAGAGGGTGAAAACAGGTGCTAAACCAACGCAAATTATAAGAAAAATAATGTTTTTGGAACATTATATCATGTAAACCTATTCTAGTACACCTCTAAACTCAATTATAAACCTGTACATGAGAATAATACAGGCCCTTTAAATAAAATCCAGAGGACTCAAAGCAGTGCAGGTTTAATCAAACCACAATAGCAGCAAAGGAAAATGATTTCTAACATCAATTTATCCTTTAGTTTCCCCACTGGACTCAAACAACAGCGATCCAAGAACAAGCTGACACTTTCTGCAAGCTTAAACTAAAGTGGTATTCCAAGAGGAATTTGCCAGTTTTACCCATATTTCACCATTGACTAATAGCACAGCTTCAGGACTGTGATGGATGCTCTTGACAGCTCTCATCAACGCTTGTGACACGACAGATTGAAATATCGCACAATAGTTTGGTCTCAAACACACTTGACAGCCCATTGTGTGAGACTTCCTCAGCGCTATAGTACAGATAAAGCATTTTCATTCATTTTTATGCATATGCAGGTCCCGCTGGGACTCCATAGTAATTCAGGATCAGTCTTGTTGCTGAAGGATAAGCAAGAATGTGGGAGATGAATGGAGAACGTTTGTGACAGCATCTCCTTGATCTGCAAGCTTTAATGACTGCTTCTGATATCTGCCAGCTAATAGAGATATGAACACACTTTCCTTAGAGCTATTATGGAGGTCAGGGGTTTAAAGAGTGGTCTGAGTGGTGAAACGCAAATGATAATATGCCCTATAGAGGGACAATGGACTTTGTTATCAAGTCTAATCATACTGCATTAATCACTTTTAAATTGAACCAAGTCTTCAGGGTTAATTGCACTAAACTTGCCTCTTTATACTCCTGGTTAAGCTGTGGCTGCCAAAAGACCACAGCAAAAACTTGACAGTGTTTAAGGTATGTGAAATTTACAGTTTATAACAATAAGCTGTATTTAATTTATGGATACAAAGTTAATATATCAGTCTACTTAAACTACAGCTTTATACCTACAAATAAATATGAAAATATGCTGATTAAAAAACAGTACAGGTGGAATTATTACATGATGTCAAATTTTGGTTACTTTATTTTTAAGTGTCATTGTTATAGTGTCATGATATATTTAATTACTGAGTTGATTAACTAACATGTACTTACCATAGGGTGCTATAGGCACACACCTGCATTGGCACATCAACTGCCTCAAGTTGTTAGCAGTTTGTCTTGCTCTGAGTCTCCTTAAAAAGCTTCTACAGGGCAAATATGTATTGGTCCATATGAACAACACAGTGACCGTCGCTTACATCAACCGACAAGGTGGTCTCTTCCTCTGAAGTCAGAAGCATCACAAGAAGGTCACTGTGGGCCATTCATGTCCCCGGTGTGCTCCACCATCTGGCCAACGAGCTGCGCTCCTGGGAGAGTGGCGAATCCACTTCCAGCTGGAAGTCTCCAGAAACATCCCACTCCCAGTTGTTTTACTGCCTGACTAAGGGGAACACTTGGCATGGATGCACTGGTACACTTGCCCCTGGGGCCTGCAAAAAATATGTTTCCCTCAGTGAGCCTACTTGTACAAACCCTGTGCAAAGTAAGGGAGGAGCAGGAGTAACGGAGGCCAGCTAGTACTTGCAATGCGAGTAAACCTCCATCTTCTGACCTCAAGAGATGCTCTAGCGAGGTTGCAACCTTTAGCCTCTCAAATCAGATGCTTGAGAGCATGTGACTTTCATGCCAGCAGACCTGGGTTCGAGTCCCGCTTGGAGGGGGCGGTTCAAACAGGAGGGGCTACATTGGTGCCGTGACCTGGATGGGAGTGAGGTTTAGGGGGGTGAGTGTAACGGAGGCCAGCTAGTAGTTTCTGTGTGAGTAAACATCACTCCTCTTACCTCACGAGACACTCTAACAACTGATGCTAGAGGTTGCAGCCTTTAGCCTCCTTGTTAGAGCGTCCGACTCAAATGCCGGCGGACGGGCTAGGTGATTGGAGCGGGCGGTCCGAACAGGAGGGGTTACACAGGTGTTGTTGATTGCACCATATTGGCCCAACTGGACCTGGTTCCCAGAACTAATGCTCCTCGTGACAGCCCCTCCCTGGCAGATTCCTCCAAGGAAGGATCTTCTTTCTCAGAAACAGGGCACCATATGGCACCTACGTCCATACCTCTGGAATCCAGGATGGGATGTCGAGATTCTTGGTGACTTACCCCAAGAGGTAGTTAACACTGTCACTTTAGTACAGGTACCATTTATGAGACACGCTTATGTCTTGAAGTGGAGCCTGTTCATTGAGTGGTGTTCTTCTTGCAAAAATGTTTGATCGGTGACATGTTTTCCTTCCAGCAGCAAGGGTTGGAGCAAAGGTTGTTTCCCTCCACCATTAATCTATGCTGCTGCACTATCTGCATATTAATACTCCATAGGAGGTAGGTTGGTTAGGAAGCACAATCTGGTTGTCAAGTTCCTTAGGGGGTGAGATGGTTAAACCCTCCTCGACCTCCCGCCCCCCGCAATATTAACCCATAGGGCCGCAATACAAGGAGATTTTAGGGGGGCTCCAGCCTTACCAGAAGGGGGCTCTCCCAAGGAAAAGACACAGGATCCATTTAGTAGCAACCATGGAAGAAATATCTGGGATCCTCGCAGGGTCACTCATATGGTACCCAGCCTAATACCGGTTCTCAGGGTTTTTAGTGGGATTAGGCCAGACACTCCGCCCCATCCATGCCACTGGGGGTGACAGGATTTGCTCTGGAGAATATAAACTACAGTTCAGGGTGCAGCAAGCCAACAAAGAGCCTGGGCCTCTCAGTGCTTCTACGCATTTGAGGTGAGAACACATGAGGACACTGGCTAGGAACCTTGGGCACCTAGCCAGGCTGGGGTCTCAGTACCACATAAGTGTCGGCCGAAAATATCTGCAGGTCCCCTAACCTCTTGATAGACACCAGTGCCATCAACAGCAAAGTCTTCATGGACAGAATCTTTAGTGATGGACATTCTCTGTATTAGCCCTGTCTCATCAGTAAAGAAAGTTCATGAGGCTCAAATGGCACTGGAAGAGGGCAGCGCTCATGGTGTTTTGGTAGGGATTCCTATTTTTCAGTCCGATGTGGTGACAGAGTGACTGACTGAATGGGAATGTCTCAGTTACGTATGAAATCCTCATTCACGTCCCGTTGCCGTGGCTGCTGTACCCCCCTGGGGTGCCGGGTCACCGGCTCGGCTTCTCAGTGAAGACCTGATTAAATGCAAGCACCTGCTGCTCACCTTTGCTGCGAGGTAGAGCAGCTGCTGCAATCATTGCATGTCAATGTGCATTGGCTTGTTTAGTTACAATCAAAGTAGAATGGCTTCTCTTGTAAGATTCCTATTCCTCAGTCCGATGTGGCGTCTCCGTTACCTCTTTCAGGGAACAAGGGATACATATGTCACCAATATATTTTTACTATAGCATGTCTTAATTTGAAATTAGTTTAGTTTAGATATATTTTTCTGTAGAAGAATAAAAAAAAATGGAAGTAAAAATTGTGTACACAATTTTTACTTCCTAATTATATATATATATATATATATATATATATATATATATATATATATATATATATATATATATATATATATAATGCACAATGTATTATACCATGCTGCAATAGTGCCTAAGTTGTGATGATCTATAATTGTTGCTGTATTGTATTGTCTGTGGTTATGTTTGACTGTGGAATGTGATAAAATCATTTCCTGTTGAACTCGTGCGACACAAGTGTGCAACCAATAAAACAAGTACTATCCGCTCAACAGCCCATGGAGAAATGGGGCATAATTCAGAGCATTATCATATCAACACAAGGTTAGAGTCTCAGTAGCTCAGCAAAAGCCCAGGATCATTATCATTATCTGATAAAGAGCAAAGAAGTTAATGACTGGCAGAGCGTGTGTTTTATATGGAGATGATAGGATGTCTCTAATGAATACTGTGTGTCATTAAGGGTAACCTCGTGTGCCTTTAGAGCTGTGCCTTTTATTATTGTTACACACTTATACTGATTTCATCCAGCAAAAACACACAGCATGTGTATAGAATGTCAAATAGAAACAAACAGTTGGGTTCTTATTCTATAAAGCATCTCATCTATAGTTGTATATTTTCTTCTTTGAGTTTGTGAATTTTTTTAATCTTTCTTTCAACTCTGCAAAGTCGGCTTTGACCACACTGCCTCTTCTTGATGTTGACAAGACTTTAAAGAACCCCACTAGAGGTTAATAAGGAGATGTGTTCTGAAGTAATGGTAAAAAATGAATAATTTTAAACTTGCGTGTGAAAGGGTTAAAGAAAGTAATTAATTAGGAAGATCATCAAACTTAATGCTGGTCGATCTGTGCAATTCGTGGCCGAACTCTTCTTATTGATTTAATCCATTTTTACAGATGGGATGCCAGCAGTAGCCGAACCAACTGTTATTCTTCTCAAAAAGTTGGCAGAAAGGTCTAAATCCATAATAAAGGAGCAGCAATAAATGTGGCCTCAGTTATCAAGGTCATAATGCATGCAGAGAAGCATTGTGGAAAAAAAGAAAGAAAAAAACCCTGCAATTTCAGACATTCCTCAACCATCTAGAAAGCATTTGATTTCTCAGAGGAACTCTGAGTTTGTTGAACAGGGTAATAGGTTCCATATTTTTACAGACTTTTTGTGATGGATTAAAAACAAAGATTTAGGAAAGCAAGTCCCATCTGATTAGGGCTTAGAAGCTGTTCAATTTGTGAATTAATTTAATACACATTTACATTCACCTACATTATAGCCTTGCATTTAATACACCCTGTGCATTATATCAATTTATAGCATCTAGGAATTTGGAGGTTAAGTCAACACCTCAACCTCGTTGTTGTGTGTATATATATATATATATATATATATATATATATATATATATATATATATATATATATATATATATATATATATATATATTTTTTTTTTTTTTTTTTTTTTTTTTTTTTTTTTTCCTTTAAACACTGCACACAGCAACAACTTTTAAAAAAGCAACTAAAACTGCCTGCCAACTGACAGACGAACTGACAATGGCTTTCTTATTTAGGTTTAAATAAGAGGTAATGTGGTGGATAAACATTCGAAAAAATGTTTTCTCATAAAATGTTAAAGCCGCGATCGAAATACAGAACATCACACAAATATATATTTTGATAAATAAACCTAGAAAAATATCTAAAAAAAATCGTAGGTGCATGTCCACTATGAGAGACATAATCTAGAAAAAATTCCAGAAATCACTATATATATATATATATATATATATATATATATATATATATATATATATATATATATATATATATATATATATATATATATATATATATATATTGTGATTTCTGGAATATATATATATTTATATATATATAAAAAAATTTTGTATCTTTTGGCCTAAAAAAAAAGAAAAGAAAAAGAAATCATCATTGCAGTATTTTATTGCAAAATCAAAATATATTAAAATTGTACCGTTGTAAAATGTATACACTATATAGTATTGAATGCATAAATACATTTGTAACATGCTATTATACACATATTCTGGGTGTTTCTGGGTCAGTGAGACCTGCATGTTATTATAAAATGTCATCGTCTACTTCAGAAAAGTGCTCTTTCAAGTTACACCCATGATTCATGCTTGCCACCCCACCCCCCACCCCCACCCCTACCCCTTCAAAGCACTTGTTCTTGAGATCCTAGCTCCTCCTCACACTTTTACTATGATTGCCCTTCTACTATGCATCTCTGCTTTCTATACCCCCGCCATGCTCTACTCGAGAGGAGCTTTTTATCATTTCGGCCCATCACTGGTTTATAAGCCCGGGGATGGATGCTAATTCCTCCCTGAGGGCTAGTTTTAAAGAATTGCGGATGTCTGCGACCAGACCTAATCTGTGCTCGCAAACAGCACAAAGTGTTTGCAGGGAAGCACCTTTTGTATTCAGGGCAAAGCAATCATCCCAACAGGGAGCATCCTCGTCTCATCTCAATTCTGAGTGTCTCCTGGATCTTTTAAAAAAAAAAAATGTTTTACTTCTCTCTCTCTCTCTCTCTCTCTCTCTCTCTCACTCTCTCTCTCTCTCTCTCTCTCTCTCTCTCTCTCTCTCTCTCTCTCTCTCTCTCTCTCTCTCTCTCTCTCTCTCTCTCTCTCTCTCTCTCTCTCTCTCTCTCTCTCTCTCTCTCTCTCTCTCTCTCTCTCTCTCTTATTTTCTATTCAGTCATATTACCTAAGAGGAACAGAAGTATTGTAGACACATTCTCTGTTTCTGTCCCTGCTGAGGAGGCGATGAGCACTCAGTATGAAGTCAGAGGAGCCTCTGCGGCTCACAGATTAAGTTGGAGAATGAAGATGAATCTGTAGGCTTTACCTTTCACAAACTCACACAGATGATGCTGGAAGGTTTACATAAAAATGGCCCTGACAAACGTGTCTCTCCTGCAATGCTTTTGTGTACTTTTTTTTCTGCAAGCTTTCAATAATCATTTGAGACACCAAAATGACAATTCCACCTCTCTGTGGTATACATTATGTTCTAACCATGGAATATTTTTTTTAAATAAGTTATTACATGAAATTGCTTAAATCGTACAAATCAGATAAGTAGATCCCTATCATTGAACCTTCAAAATGGTTCTCAAAAGTATTATAATATTGCTTGCAAATTGCAAAAATACTCATTTGTACCATATACACATATTTTGGGTACAGATTCACAATTTTTTTATTGTTTGGCATCCAGAAACTTTACCAAAACAGGTCATTTTAGAAAGTATTGTATAAAGGTAACTAAACTTTGAACATTAACTTGTTCCATGTATAGAAACATACAGAACGAGCTTCAAAAATACAGGTGTGTTATGATAGAGTGCTCCCTGAAGTAAAGTAAGCGAGTGAGTTAATGTGTGGGTGTGGGTGGGTCATTTCAACTCATGACACTAGCATCTCATGAAACTGCAAAAAGCTCCCTTCCTATTGCCCTTTCCATAAAATGTCGCTGTATTCATTTTCTGAAAAGAATATATATATATATATATATATATATATATATATATATATATATATATATATATATATATATATATATATATATATATATATATATATAGCAATTCCACTGTGGTACAGTGTTGCCATATGGCAACATACCTGTTTCCATAGTGGTACAGAGTTGCCATATGGCAACGTTAATATTTTATCCATTTTACAGTAAAACTATGTTTGACTAAGTTGATTTATGAATAAAGACATATAATTGCCAATGAAGGTTAGGTTAATTGACCCTTTAACAGGCATCTTCCATGTGAGGGAAAGGGCTTTTTTGAGGGATATTCCAATGTCATATGACTTAAAAACAGCACATCTTTAGCTAGTAGGCTTGCCCTTTTAATTCCCATAGTGAAATTTACTGTAGATTTTTTTTTTCTTTCAGAATAATGAGGACATTTATTATTTTTTGCCATATGGCAACTGCGTACCATAGAGGGTTTTTAAAAGGACACACTCTTTGTTTGAGAGTCTGTGACACTGTATAAGGAAAACTCAATAGAAAGTTGGTTTCTTGCCATTATTTTGCAGTGCATAGTCAGTTTAATCACATTCGATGCAGACTGCTAACTCAATTAACTAATTTATCATTTTTTATAACTTTTGCTGGGAATCTGCAAGTTTACTGTGATAATACACAAATATAACGGGAGCACACAACGTTATAAAAATGTATATTATAAAAATTAATTATTGCTAAAAATGAGTATTAGTCTATTATTGGCAGCTTAAAGCACAATAAGACTTGCTTAAATATTTAATAAATTAAATGTCAGCAATAGGTGGATAGTATTTTATAAAGTTCAGACACTTCTCCATTTTACACATCTGCAATATTTGAAAAATGCCTGAGTGCAGATCTGTGTGGGTCTTCTCATAACCTGCAAGAAAACAAAACCTAGAGTTATTGAAAAAAAACTCCTCTCCCTACATTGCTTTAAAACTCCAAAACGGTACATACAGTTCACTGCAGTTTCCAGTTGAAATGAACACTATAGTGGCAGTAAAACACCAACGACCTGTATCCCTTTTCACATAAATTATGATTTCAGGGGCAGTTTATCAATTACAAAATAAAATATATATTTTTGTGGGCTTCCTTGCACAATACTGTTATATTCTCAAAAACATATTTACCAGTAGATGATTTGTAAATTTTTACATTTTAACATTATGTTTTGCTTTTCTAAACTTTCTTGGTAGCTCATCTGCATCATGCACTTATGCAGAGCGCTCAGGTACGAGTCCTGTGTAGCATATGTGACAACTCGATAAAAGACCTCACTGAAAAGAAAAGTGTGTTGGATTTACATGATTTAACTGTGTACATCGGTCCCACATGAATCAATTAAGTTATTTGTTCATGTAACTTCAACATCATGGAATAAATACATTTTAAGTGATCCAATTAGTAGTTTCAATGTGAATTGTATATGGTTCCCTGACATGATTCAGGCATTCAAAAACATATATTCATTTATCCAATTTCATATATTTTATGTTACACAGCTGAGTTATAATACTGCACTAGCTAGTTGAAAACCCTTTAGCTAGCAATAGCGCACATTAGCATCTTAGAGGGATACTTCACCACTTTTTCATATTTAGTGATGTTTTTATTAACAAAATTTTGGGAGGAGCACATGCAGATAATTAAACCTAATTAAACACAAGTGGAGCACATCATAAGACGTGTGTATATATATATATATATATATATATATATATATATATATATATATATATATATATATATATATATATATATATATATATATATATACAGCAGATTTACCTTCTTTCGTTGACCATTTTCATTGGGGGGGGGGGTACTCTGGGTTCGGGCCAAATTCCTCAGGAAAGCACGCCAAATACACATAATCTTTACTCTATTTAATTTGATGTAAGTGTGAACTCGTGAAACTATATTATTCACTTAACTAAAACGAATTGATACATACCTCTCTCGTCTCAGTGCGTAGACTTAATCTCTCTGACTAGCGGTGAGGATCTGATAGCATTTAGCGTAGCCCACTAAGCCCAGTTCATTCACTATGGTACCAAACAGAGATCAAGTTAGCAGCGACAAAACACCTCCACGTTGTCCCTATTTAACTACAGTTACACGAATAGTTGAACGATCAAGTATGGTGACATAAAATAAAACATGGCGCTTTTCTAAGCGGATTAAAAGGAGAACTATAATGTATGGCGGAATAGCCCTTCTGAGAGTACTTCGACTCGGCGCTGTAAAAAGTCACGCCTGAAACATCCTCCTTCACATCTCCCCCTCCCTCTCTCATTTCTGTCAATGCGAGGATGTTTCAGCCAGGACTTTTTACTGTGCCGAGTCAAATGCTTTTTTAATCCGCGTAGAAAAGTGCCACATTTTATTTTGTGTCACCATACTTGATCGTTCAACTATTCGTGTAACTGTATCGTCACCGCACGTCAGAGAGATTAAGTGCACGCACTGAGACGAGAGAGGTATGTATCAACTCGTTTTAGTTAAGGGAATAACATAGTTTAATATGAAAAAGCGGTGAAGTATCCCTTTAAATGCTAAGCGTTAAAAGGTCTTTAAGCAAAATAGTTTTGACATTAGCTGTATCAGTCCACAGAAGCAAATGCTCCACTCTTCTCCCCAATGGTAACCAACTGTAATTTAAATTATTCTAATAATTCCAAAATAGTTGAATATTAAACACTACAAAACAACATCAAGTCTCCGCTTTCTCATCTTGCTCAGAAATTCATATAATAACTTTTATATACAATAACAAAATTTACTCTTGATTTAGGCGTATGCAAAGCATGCAGGGAACTAAAAAGCCCTGCCCAGTTTCAGTTAATCCAACACAAATCATTCATGTAACAACACAACACAAATGGATTAAGTTTGACTTCAATTTGATTTATATTTAAGTGGCTTGAACACAATAAGTTAGTTTTTCAGTGATCAAAGACTTGTAAAATCAAGCTAAAACGGTTTAGCGTAGGAGATACAGTACTTTACAAAATGTAAAAAGTTAAGAAATGTAAAGTTCAGCAGAACTTGCAGATTTTATTTTGTACTCGTTCACTGAATTTCTCTTAACTTGAAATTTTTAAGCTAATTCATACAAGTAATAATTAAAGTTAACTAAATTAAAAGAAACAAGATCATAAAACTCAAAGCAATGATACAAATAAGATTACTTAAACAAAATTACTTGTGTCAGTTTTGTGAATTCAAAAGAAAAAGAAAGTTCGTAATACATATAGGGCCCCGATTTAATGATTTGAGTGGTCTGAAGCACATGGCTTATAGGGCATGTCCGGATCCACTTTTGCTTAACAACGGAAAAAACAGGTCCAAAAGGGTTGTACCTAGTCTCTTAATGAGTCTTTGGTGTAACGTGCAATAGACCAATCAGAGTCTCATCTCCCATTCCCTTTAAAAGCCAGTTGCGCTTGCACCGTGGCTGATATACATGGCGGAATTTGCAAGCAGAAAGACTGAACGCTTCTCTAGAGAGGAATTCTTTCATGTGTAATATTTTAAAAAAAATTGTGCGCTGCTGCCCTGTGTGCGTAACAAGCACGTTGTGCACCCGCCTAAAGGTGCATTTAATGAGACCTTTAAATAACACCAAAAATATTGCCTATTGCACTATTGCCTGAACACAATTTATTGTCAGACCAACACGCCCATGGGTGAACAGATGGGTGCAAGTGCATTTGCTATTTAAACAAAATGGCACTGGACGTGAAAATGATAACTGCATTGGGCTTAAACTAGCAAAAAACACTTGGGTCATGCCTGGGGTCACATTGAGCCAGGTGTAAGTTTATTTAAATAATTAATTTGAGTTGGCTCTACTCAAACCAATTAATTATTTTGAGCGTTAGTGTTTCAGAATTTACCAATATAATACAAGGTTGCCAGATTCATGTTAATCTGTTTTTTTTTCTGATAAAAATGTTTTAGCACCACTCACTGGATGTTTCACGTTGAAAGATATAATATCACATAATATCATTTTACACAAATGTCACCACATGCCTGTTTTACCAGCTGGCAAAAAAACACCAGTGGAGATTTAAGAATAATGTCCCCTGACAATATCAGCATTCAGTAGAAAATACGAATATTCAGTTTTTCCAGAACAAAAAAAACTTTGTCAGAACATCTCACAGCCAGAACAGTCATTTAGAGATTAATGTTCTGTGCTGTTCTATTATGAGTCTGTGTGGTGATGACTTGACTTGTTCCCTTAAAACTTCCATCGAACCATCACAGACAAGAATATCACTAGACGCTTTGGTACATTTCTTTTCCGTGAAAGAGACGTGTACCCTCATCTACAGCTATTTGGTTCTGTTTAAAACATAATAAAACTCCTCTTTCCTCATCCCTTGCAGTTATTGGAAGCTCCAGATAATTGGGATAAAGTTCTTTTTTTAGTGGACTATGTGGCAAAAAATAAAAGCTTTTGTCTAATTAAGAGCATGCAGGAACATGCAGCTTGGACCATCAGCAGGGTGATGATGGGACGCCGCTGGGATTTGGCTAATTGCCGCTTGTTTCGTTATGCCTGGTGCGCCCCATCGCGTCTCCTTTGTTAGCTCCGTATATCATGCGCACCGTGGGCCGTTCGGGTCAGCAGAGCGATTTGCAGAGAGTCAGCGCTCTCAGCAGGGCCTTTGATCGATGATGCCCCAGAGCCACTTCCTCCCACAATGCAAATGCAGTTTTATTTTCTCTCTCTGCCCTGATTTGAAAGAGATATCTATTTTTTAATTTGAGATTTGCCTGCAGCATGTACACTGAGACTAATTACTCTCTCCCTCCCTCCCTGTGTCTTTTTGCCTTCCGTGAGTTTCTTGAAGCGCCGACTTAACATCATGGAATCTCAATTCAGAAAGCTGTCTTAACAAAGGAAGCTTGCCAAACAGAAGCCTTGGGCAGACTGTATTAGATCTATTGTTGGGGTGTTCAAATAAACATGACATCAAAATTGACCCAACTTTCTTACTTAATATGTTTATTTTCTTATTATGCACTATTTATCAAACTCGCATTCATGTATGCGCATTTTCAATGCAAAATTGGTTCTCCGTTGTTGTTTTGTTGGCAGTGTTCTGACCTATCAATATTATTGATTAATAAAGACTTATTTTCTGTGCAGTTCCTTGCACAATAATGCTATGACCGTAAAGGGATAATTCACCCAAATATGAAAATTTGATGTTATATGCTTACCTCCAGGGCATCCAAGATATAGGTGACTTGGTTTCTTCAGTAGAACACAAAGTTTTTTTTTAACTCCAACCGTTGCAGTCTGTCAGTCGTATAATTCATGTGAATGGTAACATGCATCTATGAAAGTAAAACAAAACAGTAACAAAAAACATGCACAGACAAATCCATATTAAACACTCTGGCTCGTGACGACACACTGATGTCTTAAGACACAAAGCGATCAGTTTGTGTGATAAACCGAACAGTATTTATAAAACTTTTTACCTCAAATACACCACTATGTCCGATAGCCTCCCACACACGATCACTTCCGGTTAGTGAGGTAAATGTACACGATATAGTGGAAGTGCTGGAAGTGATCCCGCGCACGTATCTCTATGCCAGATAATGTAAATTTACCTCACTCACCGGAAGGGAACGTGCACTGAAAGCTGTTGGACATAGTGTCATATTAGAGGTAAAAAAATATTACAGCTCTTGAAAAAATAAAAATATTTATTTCTCAATGTTAAAGGTGCACTATGTAGTATTGTTGCAGCAAAATATCCAAAAAACACTAGGCCAGTGTTATATATTTTGCTCGGTTGAGTACTTACAATAATGTTTCCAACTATTTGTAAATTGTGAGAAAATTGCTATTTTAACCAAGGACCCAGGACGTCTGGGGACGACTGTGTCCCGTCCCGTCATAATAAAAGTCCCACTGCTCACGGGGTGTGTTTATGTAACAATGGCTCCAGCAGCCGTGCTCAGCTCCACAACACTCGGTCCTGCTCCGCTTCATAACTACAGTAAAGTTAATAATCGCATCCATGAACGTGATATCTGCCCGAGTCCTATTTTCCACCGGCTGCGAGGTGAAGACCACATGTCCCAAGATGCTGCGCTCAAACATGGCATCATCAATCTACGCCTTTGTTTTGAATAGGCGCCCTCTAGACGACGGAAAGTTACAAAGCGCACCTTTTAGTGGTCTCATTTTTTTTTCAAAGCTGAATATAAATACAGTTGGGTTTCTCACACAAACCGATCATTTTGTGTCTTAAGACATCAATGTTTCGTCAAGAACTGGATTTGTATGTGCATGTTTTTTTGTTTTTTTACTTTCATTGATTTTGTTACCATTCACATGCATTATAAGACTGACAGACTGCAACGATTGGAGGTAAAAATCTTAATTTGTGTTCTAAAGAAACAGTCACCTATTGTATGCCCTGGGGGTAAGCAGATAAACAGGACCAAAAAAGCAGAACATTTTCATTTTTGGGTTAACTGTCCCTTTAAAACACTTTTGTCCTTGTGCAATCTTAACTCTTTCCGCATCATTGGCGGAATTTTTCGTAATTTACTAGACAATGCTTCCCTATCATTGACGGAATTTTTCAGCTTTCCATGTCAGTTGTAGGGGGCTATTAGGACTGTGAAGCTTTAATGAGTTGATGAACTCAAGCTACTCCATCCGATCAGTATCTAGTCTTTGACAAAAACTTGATTTTCTAAGGTCTTTTCTAAGATCTTAAGGTGTTGCTTTTTATGAAACTTACCCACATTCAAATGTAGATAAAAATAATTCATGAAGGACTTATGACAAATAGACATATGACTTTTAAAGTGTTACGCAACGTGCAAGAAGCAATGGCCCATTTTTTCACTGACCTTGTTGAATACATTTCTAACATTTAAATGTTATCTTTGGCAAATCTCAAAATGAACGTTATACTTTACAAAAGTAATGCATGAATAAGGTTATATTCATGGTAGGGGTGACCCCTAATAGTCGAAGATTCGGTGCCTCGATATGCAGGACTGGATTCAACCACTGATCTCATGGTCTTCGCGGGTGTTATGAAACGAGGATTATACCATTTTGACAATATGGGTGTGCTCAATATTAGTGTTATAAAGACGTGTCGCGTCTGAGCTTTGCACGCGTAATGTTCACGTCTGCCTGGTGTGAGATACGTGAGACACGGCGCTGAGCTTCAGTCCGGTGTGCGACCCCCTTTAGGCACAATCGGCTTAAGAACATGCATATAAACGCACTCAAAGTGTTCTTTTCCTCTCTAGGCAGGTATGTTTTTAGGTTTATTTATCAAAATGTTCTTTTATATATTTGTGTGATGTCCTGTGTTTCGATCGCAGCCTTGAAATGTTATGAGAGAACGGTTCATTTATGAATGTGTAGTGTATAGTTTTGATCACTTTATTAAAAGTGGTGGCTGTGTGCCCTGTGTAAATTAATATAAATGTAGTCTTTGCCTCCTGCTGACTAGTGTCCTGCCGTTCCCAACCTGTTTATACCGTTTATTTTTTTTCCAGTCTATGGTTTACACACACATAGATGATTCGACTATCGGTCGACCATAGAGAGATTCGAAAATTCTGATTCGAATGTGTAAATCCTTAGTCGGGGACACCCCTAATTCATGGACACTGCAGAAAATCAATTGGATCTTAAGGACAACGCTGTTAAATGATTGGACAATTGCATAATCCATAATCCATAAATCAAAAAAAGGCAAAATCTGACCGCCATGTGCTTTAATAACAGTGACATGTATAGAAAACATTTCTCTCATAATACAGGACAGCAGGAACTTTTTATCAGGAGCACATTTTACCTCCAGCACGTCTAGAGATGCAGTGACATTGAGAAAAAAAAAAAAAAGCAAATAAATAATGCTAATAATCACACAAATAACGAATGCTTCAGTTATTTATTTATTCATGTGCATTTTTATTTCGAACCTTCACAGTATACCACTCTAGCAATCTTATCTGACATTTCACAGAATTACACAAAATGCTCCAGTTTTCAAGTCGTCATGCCAGGGTAGCATTCATGTGTCATTTTGTAAGATTACTCTTGTCATCTTCTTCTCAGATGGCTGTCAATCTGATAGTGCCATTTTCCAGTGACATTTCCTCCAGCTTGATGGACAGAGTCTTGCTCTCTCTGCCATATGTAATTCACAGTGTGAAGTAAAAAACACTCAGACACCAAGGCTTTTTGTTCACACTGCGCAAAAATCCAATTTGGTTTTCAAATCGATCTTCACGATTGACTCTCTGCACTTTGTCATTTTGGAAGTGATGAAATCTGATCCGTTAGTTCAGACATTGTAATCAATATGTGGTGTATTTACAGCGGTTACTACAGTAATGGTGTAAGCGTCAGCAGCATGCCAAGAAATGTTCTCATAAAACTGCGAATTGCTGTCATTGTGAAAAGAGAAGATGGAAAATCATGACGTGCATGATTCAATATGGATGACAGACACATATTATGCATTCATCTGTATACTCTTTTTAAAACTGCTGACTCAGTCACACTTGTAATACAAGTCATATAAATGAAGTTTGGACAAGCACCAAATGACTTCCCAAATGATCTGGAAATCTGAAAGACTTTTTAGACTGAGGCTACATCTACATTAATGCAGATACATTTGAATATAACATTTTCATTTTTTAAAGCACTTTCTATACACACTTGGGCTTTCAAACACTTTCTTGTCTACACTGACAGATGTGTAAAACATAATATAAGCTCACAGAGATTGTACAAAGAGACCAGACATGATACATTTTTCATGCTATTCTTTTGGCACTATCATTTTACAGTATTAGCAAAATATCCCACCACTTACTTGCCCACCCAGTTCTCACTCAATTGCCATTCCATATATGGTCTAAACTGCTGTGTTTTTCCTCTGGACAGCAATTTGGAGTAAATGTTCTGTCATCTTTGCAGAAATGTAATATTATACTTATACAAAGTAACATTCATCTTTAGCAACACTGGGAAAGTGAATAGAACATAGTAGGGACATGCCGGTTTAGCATAGATATCTATGGGAACATTATGCTTCACATGACTAAACATGCATCTTCAGTTACAAATCAATTTTCATAAACACAGAAATATGTTTTAGGAACATTATAGAGATGTATGGTAAAATAGGACAATGTGTGTTTGTAATTTCAAAGTGAAGGCTTAGAGTAGACCCTATACTTAAAAGCCCCCCCCCCCCCTTTTTTTTAGACAACAAACCAATCACAGTCTTCATAAGACTGTGTCATATGTATCAACGGGGTCAGTCCCGCCTATGTATTTTCCTTGCTCAGAGTTGCTCTCAGATCGGTCCTGAATAGCTCTTAAGCTAAGACTCCTATGTAAAACGTTTTAAGCTAAATTAGGAGTTTTCTGAGAGGACTCTTAGAATCTTTATGAACACAGGCCAAGGTCTTTAGTGACCCGGGACATCATTCACTACCCTCCTCCTCGTTCAGTTTTTAAAGTCCGATATCAACCTTCTTAGTTTTCCTCAATCATTTAAAAATAATAATACAATTATAAAAGAATACCTGTTTTCCCATTCATTTTTTGTAAAATATTGTATAGGGTCACTAAACGTATATTTTTTCTGCACAAAAATAATGGAATATTTGATGACTGTTCACTTCAATGTCTGATACACAATTATGAAATGATGATTTACTCATAGTTACCACAGACAGGCATAGTTACCATACCATAGGAAGAATCATCAGCAAAACTTGAAATGGCTCAGTGATTTATTGCAGAGCAAGTACTGAATGCCATCAAATATTAGAGTCAATGTCACTTTATGATAGATCTGGTGAAGAGGCTGTCAGCGATTAAAATAATGATTTTGAAGATGTTGAAAAACATAGTTTTGAGAATATGTTTAAGATGGTGAATTTGAGCCAGATGCTGAATATATTGGGAAATGAGCTCTGACGAGGACAGTGATGATGGTATAAAACATCTGCTCAAGCTGAACCCTTCCAAGTTCCACAAGTTGACAAAATATGCTTCATTTTATTCTTCTGTAGTTGTTACTCTAATATCAGGAAAATGTTATGTGGTCGGGACAGGTAGAGATTTGTCCATGTTAGATATAGATCCAGGTTGCTAAAGACCCTGATATGTAATAATGTTGGCGAAACATTCATGCATATAAGGGTTCAATTAATGATTCAATGACAAACACGCCACCTTCCAGCATTAAAATAAGCAATACAATTTTAAAATACTTGCAAAAGATGATTTACTTTTATTTTGACAACTACCATAGACATCAGTGTGTATACCCAAACTATAAACTTTTATCCCAGTAAACTTTTATCCTATGTTAATTAAATGTTTGTAAGACATAAATAATGATAATGTTTGGTGGAAGCTGCTTCATACTGAACATTTACATGACAACTGCTCTTTCAGAGTACACAGATTTGAATGTTGCAGTGGGATGATCGTACTATATATATATATACACTCACCTAAAGGATTATTAGGAACAGAAATGTGATTTAAGCCATTTTGAGCATGGCATGGTTGCCAGACCGGCCGGTCTATTTCACAGTCTGCTCAGTTACTCGGATTTTCACGCACAACCATTTGGGTTTACAAAGAATGGTGTGAAAAGGGAAAAACATCCAATATGCGGCAGTCCTGTGGTGAAAATGCCTTGTTGATGCTAGAGGTCAGAGGAGAATGGGCCGACTGATTCAAGCTGATAGAAGAGCAACTTTGACTGAAATAACCACTCGTTACAACGAGGTATGCACCAAAGCATTTGTGAAGCCACAATACGCAAAACCTTGAAGCGGATGGTCTACAACAGCAGAAGACCCCACCGGGTACCACTCAGCTCCACTACAAATAGGAAAAAGAGGCTACAATTTGCACAAGCTCACCAAAATTGGACAGTTGAAGAAAATGTTGCCTGTCTGATGAGTCTCAATTTCTGTTTCAGATGATAGAGTCAGAATTTGGCGTAAACAGAATGAGAACATGGATCCATCATCATCATGGATTTGAACGTGGGGGAGAGGACGCTGGCGTTGTCTGTTCGCCGCTTCTCCACCCACAACAAATCATGTTAATGTACTATTAGATTTACATTTTATTTTATTTCCTTATGTTTGTGACTAGTCTAACAGTCAGAGCTACAATTGGGACTGTTGCTGATTGCTGGCAGCCACTGAGCGGTCGTTGTTCGTCGTTTCGCCGTTTTCCCAACCGCTTCTCTAATGTTTACGTTTGAATTGCTGCGGTTGGTTTCTGGTTTGGAGGACATTTGATGTTTCTCGCCGCGGGTGCTCACTGGTGGTCTCCCTTGGGCTTAAGCTGCATGGTGGCTGAAGTTTGCACCGGGCTAGCGTCATCCGGGCTCTCGTCGGCGGCGTCCGGCATGATGTTGGGATGTTCCGCTTCTCGGCTGCGCCGCTGTTCCGTCCTGCATTGCGACCGTGGAGCGACATCTGCGCCGGCCCCGGTGTGTCCACAGAAGTGCCCGGAGGAATGTTCTGCCTCCTGCATGGTGCTGCAGCGATCCCCATCGTTTGAATCATCATAAAGAAGACCCATCATCTGGTCTTCAGCTGTCGTGCCTCGGCGATGTCATCGGGACATTGCCGCTGGGAGAAATCTGAAACATGGAGTGGACCACAGTGTGCTGCGGAGCTAACAGAGACTTCCACCATCAGCTGTTTTCTGTCCACCATCAGCTCTGTTTCTGTTCACCATCAGCTCTGTTTCTGTTCACCATCAGCTCTGTTTCTGTTCACCATCAGCTCTGTTTCTGTTCTGTTTTCTGTGTTGGTTGATTGTTTGTAGTATTCTATATTTTTACTTGTTATTCATTTTTTTTTGTTATTCCCCCCCCCCCCCCCCCCTTTGTTGCACTTTGAGATTCTTCGGAATGAAAAGTGCATTATAAATAAAATCTATTATTATTATTATTATTATTATTATTATTTATCATGCCTTGTTACCACTGTGCAGGCTGGTGTGGTGGTGGTGGGGGTGTGGGGGATGTTTTCTTGGCACACTTTAGGCTCCTAAGTGCCAATTGGGCATAGCTTAAATGCCAAGGCCTACCTAAGCATTGTTTCTGACCATGTCCATCCCTTTATGACCACCATGTACCCATCCTCTGATGGCTACTTCCAACAGGATAATGCACCATGTCACAAAGCTCAAATCATTTCAGATTGGTTTCTTGAACATGACAATGAGTTCACTGAACTAAAATGACCCCCACAGTCACCAGATCTCAACCCAACAGAGCATCTTTGGGATGTGGTGGAACGGGAGCTTCGTGCCCTGGATGTGCATCCCACAAATCTCCATCAACTGCAAGATGCTATCCTATCAATATGGGCCAACATTTCTAAAGAATGCTTTCAGCACCTTTGCTGAATCAATGCCTCGTAGAATTAAGGCAGTTCTGAAGGTGAAATGGGGTCAAACACAGAATTAGTATGGTTTTCCTAATAATCCTTTAGGTGAGTGTATATATATATATATATATATATATATATATATATATATATATATATATATATAGCAGACTTACCTCTGTTCCACAACAGTTTTCCATCATCCCTCCTCCCTGTGAAGAGGGGAGTACTCTGGGTTCAGGCCAAATTCTGAGCTCGAGGCCATCCCGTCAAACAGCACGCATGCCAAATATGCATATTCTGTACTATATCTGATAAGATATAAGTGCGAACTTGTAAAAACAGCATTTTTAAATGATTAACTTGGGAGAGTTTTCGCAGGACAAAAATGATGCATTATAACTTGTATCCAGAGGTAGCCTGAGACATAATGTAAATAAATGATTGCAAGCAGATTGCAAACCATGTATGGTTTGGATCAGGTTTATCCTATGTCATGTTTTTGTGTTGTTTAGACTACAAAAAAGGATCTGGCCCACACAAAAAAAAAAAAAATATTGTAAGGATATGCCCACAAATTGATTTTTTTTTTTTTTTTTTTGTTATCCAATGGCAGATTTAAACGCCCACATGTTAAGTTTTGTTGGACAATGACTCAGAGTAACTGCTGTTGTGTTCGTTTAACCCTCACTAATGCCACACTAGTTCCATCAAAGTGGAACAGATCTTAAGAGTCTCCTGTGCAAGTATCGACTGTACCAGAACGTTTTTCAGCAGTTAAATGAAGGGTTTTGGGCGACACAGGAATCTCATTGCAGACCACAAGGATTTTAGCTGCTCCCGGCCTCATTAAACATTATGTCAGTGGAGCAGCACATGTGTCTTCTTTGACCTGCGGCTCAGTTTCATTACCTAGAGAGCAACGGACGCCAAGGCGAGACACATGCAAATGCTGCAGCATTGCCTGCAGAATACATGGCGCCATTTGTTATTATTATTTCTCTCACAGCAAATGCCTTCATGCACGACAAATTACGCAATGCTGGCTGCGCTCTTTGCATATTATTGATTTAAAGAGCGTGACAGAGGATGGGGAAGAGGAAATTCACCGTAAATGTGACACTTATTTGAGAAGCGGAGATGGGCCTTTATTCCTGAAACACTTTATCCCCCACGGATGGGGCTGGAGGGACTGTGCCCTTATCACTATAAGAATACCAATGGTGCTTTTATGTCGGCTTGGAATAATTCATGGAAAGCTGTAGAAAATGGAAAGACACGCAGTGGAATAGTATGTGGTATGAATGTGGAGATGTGCAGGAAAGGCTGAATGGATTTTACAACTATTCAAGGTCTGGAGGCCTGAATTACCAACCACCAGGGCCGTAGCTAGGGAATTCCGGGCCCCCTGAAAACACTGATGTGGGGACTCATCATATACGGTCGGCCTATAAGATTTGGAGGCTCACATCTGATGCCATGCACCTCTTAAGGAATTCTTACAAAATAACAAAACAGACAAATAAATGAATGCAAATAAAGGTTATTACTTTACTTATTCTGTATGCAGAGTTGTATATACATATATCAAACAATGGCATTAAGTAATGAATAACTTATTGTGTTTAAAGTCATCAAGCAATTATGCAAAACAAACTAATACAATAACAAAATACAAGAAAATAGTAAAATTATAAAATAAACTTTAAAAAGTAATATTTTTAGGCCTATAAATGTCTTTCCAGTCAGTCAGCTGTTTAACAGCTGAGATAAGTATTCAAAAATTGAGTAAAATGTAGGCCTGAAATAAAACAACTTAAGTTTCTCACTGTCTTCATTTTTGATTAAGATAATGTGCTGTTTTATTAAATAACGCTACTTAATACAGTATATCCATGAATAGCAATTAATTGTATCTGCATTTTCTTGACAGTATTGTTACAAATAACACATCAGCAGCCATCCAGCAAGTCTGTAATCCTTGTGACACGCATATCTATTTTTCTGCATGTTATACAAACCAACAAACTACATAAAAATGCAAAAAGACTGGCGGCAGTTTGCGCCGTGCTGGTATGCAGAGATGTGACAGTCCCGGACTGCAAATTTGTCCTATTCTAGCAAAAATAAATCAGCCAGCAAAATGATCGGGGCATGGTCAGCACCCCATCAAATTGACTCCCTGGCTACAGTACACTGATCACTTCCACTTTCTAACTTCAACTGTTCTTGAAGCAGCTTCACCTCTGACTGGTTCCAACAGCAACTCAGCAACGAAGTCGTAGGCCATGTAAAATCACAGAGCGGGGTCAGTGCATGCTGAGGCGCACAGTATGCAGAAGTCACCAACTTTCTGCAAAGTCAATAACGACATGCCTCCAAACTTAATGTGGTCTTCAGATTAGCTCCAGAACAGTTAAAAGAGAGCTTCATGGAAAGGGTTTCCATGGATAAGCAGCTGCATCCAAACCTTACATCACCAAGTGCAACACAAAGCGTAGGATGCAGTGGTGTAAAGCACACCGCCACTGGACTCTAGAACCATGGAGACGTGTTATCTGGAGTGACAAATCACGCTTCTCTGTCTGGCAATCCGATGGACGAGTCTGGGTTTGGCAGTTCCCAGGAGAATGGTACTTACCTGTCTGGATTGTGCCAAGTGTAAAGTTTGGTGGAGTGGCAATTATGCCACTTGCTTTTCAGGGGTTGGGCTTTAGTCCCTTTAGGCCCTTTAGTCCCAGTGAAAGGAACTCTTGATGCTTCAGCATACTAAGATTTTTTTCTACAATTTCATGCTCCCAACTTTGTGGGAACAATTTGGAGATGGCCCCTGACAGTTTGGACATGACTGCGCACTGGTGTACAAAGCAAGGTCCATAAAGACATGAATAAGCGAGTTTGGTGTGGAGGAACTTGACTGGCCTCCACAGAGTCCTGACCTCAACCCAATAGAATACCTTTGAGATGAATTAGAGCGGAGACTGTGAGCCAGTACTTCTCGTCCAACATCAGTGCCTGACCTCACAAATGCACTTCTAGAAGAATGGTCCAAAATTAGCTGTTTGTAGCTGTTACAGCTGCAAACAGTGGACCAACTCTATATTAAACCTCTATATTGATTGATTGATTGATTGATTGATTAAATCTAGTAATTTAAAGTAAGTATAATTTTAGGGCTTCAGGTCATTTTAACCTGCGAGGAAAGGATTTGTTAATTTGTTAAACCAACACATATAATTTCCACCACATGTTATTGTCAGGCGGAACTGAGCAGCCGAATCATCAGGTAAACAAGCACTATGCAAGGATGGGGAAAACGGCAGCTCTCATGGACACAAACATCTGTACATGAAATGTTTCAAAAATTCATTTTTTTTCTGTTTTAAGTACTTCTTGTCATGTAAACTTAGGGTCTTAGTAGATTTGGGTTTTGTCTTGTTATCAGCCATACATCTGTAGATACTGTCAACAAAAATAATCACCATGTTTTTAGGAATTAAATGTTGTATAAAATCAGGTGAATGATATATCAAATGAAATCACCTTTATTTATATAGCACTTTTACACGTCCAGTTGTTTCAAAGCAGTTTCAGAGTGTTAATAGGAAGATAATGCAACAGAATTTGATATATGAACAAACCTCTTTGCAAAAACCGTCAGAATATTAGACAGGAATAAAATGGGAAATTTGTATGTGCTACTGAAGCAAAACGTTCTGGCTTAGTGCACAAGAAAACACTCATTATGAGAAAAAGGCTTTTAAATATATGTCCTGTAATTCACATTTACTGATGCAAATAGATAAAGTGAAATAAAATAAACACTTCAACAAGTGTTTTGGATGTTTTCTTTCCACTAGTCTAAAACTAGTGATAAGTTTGTCAGCTATATTTTTAATTTAGTCTTTATCTTAGTCCTGTCTCAAATGTACTTTTGTATTTAAAAAAAAAAAATCATATTTATTCAACCTTGAGTTTTAGTTGACTAAATGTCTGGTCAATGAAAACTTTGTCATGCTGAATAATGGTTAAATGGTTAGTTCACCCAACAATTTTTATTCTGTCATTAATTTCTCATTCTTATGAAGCGACAAAATTATTTCTTGTTTGCAAAAACAAACAAAAATAACAACTTTATTAAAAAATATCTTCTCTTCCCTGTCACTCTCTTACACTATTACACTATGTTGGGCTATTCACAAAGTGCAGTGTTTTATGATCCCATGATCACATGCATGCGTTTATCATCTGTTTGTGCGGTGCTTACGTGAATCGTGTCGGAGACTGGCACAGAAGGAAGAGATTGTTGAATAAAGACGTTTGTTTTTGCGCATAAAAAGTACGCACGTCTATGAGATATGTGTATTAAAGTGTAATCAGCATCATATACACCACTTACTGCTGTATATACTGTTAATATGACTCAAACAACAAAATAAAAACAGAAAATCACTCACTGCTCTTGATTAAATCATTTAGTAGCTTTATTAATACAAATACATTTCTTACATGAAATGCTCTGGTGAGGAGATAAACATGGCGGACTGTGTACAGCTCACTCAGGGCAGGGTCTATGCTAATAGGGTGGAGTTTGTCAGCAGGTGTGCGGGGCCAATTTTGCTAGTTTAACAACAGAAACAGGGTCTGCACGCCAGGTGCGTGGTCCAAAAGGGTTGTACTCAGTTGTACTCAGTCTCTTAATGAGTCAAGGGTGTGTTTTGGACGTAACATGCAATAAACCAATCAGAGTCTCATCTCACATTCCCTTTAAAAGCCATTTTGTGCTTGTACCATGGCGGATTCACAATTTTCATGGAAGAATCTGTGAGCGGAAAGCCGGAACTCTTCTCTAGGGAAGAATCCTTTTATTTTTAATATTTAAAAATGTTTGTGTGCCACTGCGCATCACTGTGTGTATAATAAGCATAGTGTATGTGCATTTTGCAACCACCGATAGCCGCATATTACTAACACGCCCTTTAAATGACAAAAAAAATATTATAATAATGATACTGCACCATTGATTTTAGATTGTCTGACATCCAGCTTATTGTGCGCATGCTTTAGATGTCTCATTAGGCCAAGTGTATGATAGAGCCCTAAAGGTCTGATTGGGGGATTTAAACTCTTGACATCTGGCAACCGCAAACAAGAAAGCACAGAGGCTTGTACAATAGTCTGTAAGGTAGTCTCGTATTTTTCGTCAACAATATTTTGAGTGTTAAAATAGTTTTATCGTTCAAAGGGTTAGTTCACCCAAAAATTTAAATTATTTAATTAAGTACTCACCCTCATGTCGTTGGACACTCGTAACACCTTCGTTCATCTTCAGAACACAAATGAAGATATTTTTGAAAGCTGATGGCTGAGAAAGGCTTCAGAAAGGCCTCCATTGGCATTCAGTACATTCATACTCACAATAAAGACACTAAAAACATCGATACAACGTCCATCTCACTACAGTGGCTGTACAATAATGTTACAATGCGACAAAAATAGTTAGTGCGCACAAAAATCTAAATAACGACTTTATCCACCAAGTTGTTGATGTGAACTCGACACATGCGCGAGAATATGATGCAGATCCGCCGTTCGTATACATGACCCAGAACAGGAGGAGCGCCGCTATAGCGTGAGTTCACGTCAGAGACCTACACGGAAGACAATAACTTGGCGGATAAAGTCATTATTTCGATTTTTTTGCGCACAATAACTATTTTCATTGCATTGTAACATGTCCAACGACATGGACACCCGTAGGTCTTACAGAAGTCAAACGACATGAGGGTGAGTAATTAATGAAATTATTTTCATTTTTGGGTGAACTAACCCTTTAATGACCTTATTGTGGTCTCGTCATCATCTCATTTTAGTCATGGGAAAAAAATCTTGTCGCAAACATTTTTCATAATAGTTTTCATAACACATTATGAAAAGCCAAATTGCACAAAAAATCAAAATTGACCATGCATGGAAAAAATTATTTTGCCTATTTTGTTTTGCCTTGGGATTAAAAGACTGGATTGCATGGTGAAAATGTTTAATTTGACCTTTACATAACAAAAAAAAGAAAAGAAAAAAGATTACATCTCTTCATCTTAATAAAACTCAACCCCCTCCCCCACTGCCAAGCCATCAAAGTGTAGTTACAGAAACACCAATAAGGCTTGATCTTTTTTGTCTTGTACTGGTACACTAGTGATCGCACATATACATTATTTAAATGACCACTGCATATATTATAGAGTCCTTATAAAATACTGACTATGATTTTATGCTTGCACACGGCTAATCTTTTCGCTCTCTTCCCCACAGCCTCTGAAGATGCACTGCAGGAGCTGCGCGCTGGTCACCAGCTCGGGCCATCTAACCGGTGGGGGTCGTGGAAAAGAGATCGATCAGGCAGAGTGCGTCATCCGAATGAATGACGCACCCACGGCACGTGGCTACGGGGTGGACGTGGGTCACCGCACGAGCCTGAGGGTCATTGCTCATTCAAGCATGCAGAGAGTGCTGCGCAGCCGCCACGAACTCCTCAACTCCAGTCAGGACACGGTCTTCATCTTCTGGGGACCCAGCAGTTACATGCGACGTGATGGGAAAGGGCTGGTTTATAACAACCTGCGGCTTATGAACCAAGTGCTGCCCAAACTCAAAGTCTACATCATCTCCTGGCAGAAAATGCTCCAGTTTGATGAGCTATTCAAGAGAGAGACTGGCAAAGACAGGTAATGGGAACTTTATAATACAGAGTCAATTTCAAATGGTATTATTTAATATGAGGCCAATTTCAATAACTGTAATGATACGGACCAGAAAATAAGCTTAAATATGTGATGCTATACTACTTTGATGTTACAGTCTGTAAAGCTAAATCTTTTCAAACCCAATTCTGAATTGAATTCTGAAGAAGATGATTAACCGAAAGCGTGCATTTAAATGATTGCGATGGCAGACGTTTTCATCAACCTGCCAATGCTATGCATTTGGCATGACCTAATTTTTTTGTGACCTATTTTTTATTTTAAAAAGGTGTTAAGGGAAAGATATTAAGTGTCCTAGAATAGAGTCTGCAGAGGCCATTCTTATTCCACATTTACTGCTCTCTGAGAAGACCAACCCCTTTTTCCCTTTCAACTCCAGGATCACATGGGAAATCAGTTTGTGTAGGATTCTAGATTTGAACATTAAGCCAAGATCTCCACTTAATCAAAGCAAATAGGAGCTGTGTGTGTGTGTGTGTGTGTGTGTGTGTGTGTGTGTGTGTGTGTGTGTGTGTGTGTGTGTGTGTGTGTGTGTGTGTGTGTGTGTGTGTGTATGGAGCTGGAAATAGTCATTTTTGTCCACAGAACATGAATTTGCCATGATTGTATTTTTGTACTCTCTTAAAGTTGTCATGAACTGGCTTTTTTATTTTTGTATACTGTTGTCTGAGGTCAACTAATGACATTTGTGTGTTTTTTTAGATTCAAAACATCATAACTAATAACTAAGTAATAAGCTATTTTCTATGCTGGTTTTGAGGCTCTCTCCTGAACACTGGGTTTTGATGGGCGTGCCACACTCGAGACTTGGAAGTAAACGCCCATGCCTAGGATTGGATAAGATTTGCATAGCTTCAGCTCCCCTGTCAGTTCAGTTCACATGAGGGAGGGATTGTTTTAAAAGTAGCAACCGGAATGATTCTCTGGATCACAGGGCTCGTAAACGTCTTTATCAAACAAACATAATTTACATAAAACATAAAAAACATGATTTATCACTCATTCACGTGTGATTGATTGGAATATTATTTTTTATTACTTGGCCCACCTGATGGATATAAGATGTAAGTGGATATAAGCGTGAACCACGGCCGCACACACACACACACACACACACACGTGCGCCCAGATCAAGAAAGGAATATTATTTCAGTATTTGAGATTCACTGGCCTGCCGAATTGCTTCTTTTTGGTAGCCTGTCTGGAAAACAAATAGCCCCGGGACTGCTATTACATATAAAAAATATGTTTTACTCACATAAGTGTGTTGCACCATTCCTGTCAGATCCAATATCGAAGAAACAGCATTGTGTTTTAATCTCAATATGTCTGCAAATCCAGCATCGACCTGAGACTTGTTTACAAATGATTATGTAGTTAAATGCAGTGAACACAAGTACACGTCTTCCCCACGTGAGCTGGAACTTCTTAAAAAATAAATTAAGTATCACACATTCCTAATATTATTTCACGAGTTCACACTTACAAATAAGTCAAATAGAATAAATGGTATGCGTATTTGGCGTGCTGTCCGAGGAGAGGGCTCCGAGCTCGATATTTGGCCCGAACCCAGAGTACTCCCCCCGTATCTCTGGTTAGGAATGTTAACCAGGTGCGTGTGAGGTAGAAGGGGTGGTGGAGGGATGCTGCAAAGTGTGTCAAGGAACATTGGTGAGTTGACTGGGTATTTATGTGATCCTCCACTTGAGCTGATTGGTAGACATGTTGATTACTGATTAGTAACAGCTGGTTGGAATGACATCATGATTAGGTAGATCATTTGAACGTGCTTCTCCAGAACTTAGTGTTTAAGAAACATCATTATGCGAAGGAAGCTTATGCTGTCACTGTGTTCTTCCACAACCAGGAATAGTGCAATATCTTGCTACCTTGTTCGGCATGTTTATTGCTGCTGGCTACAGTGATTCGAACAGTTCCACGTGTCGGTGGGAGGCGCTACTGAATTAGACATGTGTATTATTCTGTAGAGGCATGTTTTCCCACAGGTTGACGTCAAGATGCACACAATCGTTTTCTGGGCGTGGCGTCTATAAAAGCTTTTCTTTGACTAACAAGGACGTTTTCAGCTCTGATTACCATGACCTTTTATATATCAAAAGCACAAGGGAAAGTTGATTTCTCAATTCATCACCCTTGGTTCCACAAGGGACCATTAATATCTATGAAATCTTTCCAAATGCATAAAAATCCAAAATGTTTAATCTATGGCAGGGGTCCCCAATCTCGGTCCTGGAGGGCCACTGTCCTGCAGAGTTTAGCTCCAACCCCAATCAAACACACCTGAACCAGCTAATCAATGCATTTATAGACCCCTGATCTATGGCTTCACTATGAAGACCATTTTCTGGAACCTTAACCTTTATTCTGATACCTCAAACAAACACTAATATAGTTATAGTAATATCCCAGCCAACATTTCCATGTGGGTTTTTGATGGGCTGTCACTTGGGCCCTGCATGGGCAACCCAAGTGGGGCCCGTATAATTTTGTCCATCGGCTCCACATGGGCCCCATGTGTGTTAGCCCACAGGGGCACATTTTGGGTCCATAGTGGGCTCTAAGTTGGTCCCATTTGTGTGTTCATTATAGGGGCCAACATGGGTCCCATATGGGTTCTAATAAATGAGGCCAATGTGGGCCAAATACAGAACCCTTCTGGGGCCTAAATGGGTTGATGACAGTCTCTTGATGGGCTCATACTGGGCCCATATGTAACCCAGGTAGCACCCATTTGGAGCCTACATGGGTCTGCCCATATGGGTTGATGACGGGATCCAGATGGATGTTATTTAGGGCTCTTATGGGCCACAATGGGCATATAGATGGGCTACCATATTTTCTGTTTGGGTTATCTTATAGTAAACCCATAAATACAAACATTACATGTAATCTACTAACTACACTAAAATGTAAAAAGTATTCAATGAACAGAAACCAGCAGTTCATGCTTTAGTTTATTATGCAAGGTTTATTTGGAATAATTGGAAAATGACTTACTACATTTACAACTTTATAATACAAAAGTATCAAAAGTACGATCTAAAATAATGTATTTCACAAACAAATAAAAGAAAAACAGTGCAGCTCCTCACTCCTCTGTCGTCGCTCTCCCAACAGCCCTTTGAAAAAGACCAAACACATTAATCAACCATTGTGCCAACTTTTGGTACCCCACGTCGGACATAAACAGATGGTGAAAAAACGACACACGCTAACTGCAAAATAATTCAGAATTAAGGTGAAGAATTAAGTGTGAAACCATCAGAAACCTTTTAGTCTCCAGCAGCACAATTTTCCAGAACTGCAACCTACCTGGAGTCTCCAGAAGTGAAGGTGTCAGGATCTCAGAGACTTCAGTGAGCTAAAGAATCCTAAAAAAAATGACCCCCACTTAATAAGAATCACAAGCAAATGTGTTGTAAAATACATGGTTATGGTTACAAACCTGTCTTGGAGTATTACCAGCCCTGCAAATGTTGTATGTCTCCCTATATCTGACACACCCAGTTCAGGTTTTTCAGTCTAATGAGCTCGTGAGTTGAGTCAGGTGTGACAGATGTGGGAGACCTTATATAATTAATTAGAAAGTGAAGATCGTGGTGTAACCTACTAAGACTGAATATTACCAAATCCTTCTGAAGGCACTATAAATGGTTTGTAACAGTATTCTAAAGTGTTACTATATTTGGTATATTTTGTGCATTTGTTATTTGAATTAGCACTAAATAAAAAAGGGAAAAAGGACCGCTGAGTGAGGAGATGGATAAAGCTCCTGAGATCTCATTGCTCAGTGGAAGGTTGTTCTGTGACAACATAAACATTAAATATCATTTGAGAATGGAAATATTTCCCTCAATGTGCACACTTTTTGAATAAAAGCTAAAATGCTCCCTGGGTGGCGCTTTTCTGTGATCACAAAATAAACTTTTTTATTGCCTTTTTTTCTCTGTATCCACAGGTTCTTGGTGCCTGTTACCACTAAATGGCATCATATTTGGTCAAATTGCAATTGTGCTGGCCTTTTTCAATTTTGATTAGATTTAAGTCACATGTGTTTAAGTGTCAAAATAACAATACAAATTATTTCAAGGGTGATATTTGTGTGCTATCTATCCAATCAACCTTTGAAATTGACTGTGTTTGCACTTGTCTTGACTGTAAATGAATTAGACCACTGAGTTGCCCATTTTCAACCCATGTACTCATTTCCCATTAGCGAACCAGCTAGCTCCCTCATCGGGAGCCCAGCTGGGTTTGTGGGAAGAACTACATTTATTAATATACAAAAAATCTCAAAGTGCTACAGACTTAAAACAATCAACAAAACATTTTAAAAAATAAAATGGAAAAAATAAGAAGTTATATATGAAATACTTAAAATGCAATAAATGTAATCAGTTGTTAGGGTTAGGCTGTTACCCATAATTGTACAAAAACAAAACCAACTGCAAACAATAAAACGTTACAATTCTAAATATAGCCCAAATGTGGCCCACATGGAACCCTCAAATAAACAATAATGGGCAACCTAACTGGGCCCCACAACTTTATTCAAGATGGGGCCCACATTCTGCCCATCAAACTGCCCACCCTGAGCCCATGCCCAGTTGACGCCCATGTAGCCCAGCTAAACCCCATGTGGGGCCAACATGGACATGTTGGCTGGGATGTCATTCTAATGCTCTCACCAGTGAATGTCTTTTCATGTGGGTTTAAAGAAAACTCTTCTTTTTACAGAGTGTAGTTCTTCTTAAAACTCTTTGGGGGCTTGTTAGTAAAAATGCAAATATTACCCCTGATGAACTGGCTTAGAATTATCAGGGAGTGTTTTGTAGCTTCTGTCCCTTATTACCACAGCAGTCGTATTGCAAACGTCAAAGTGTGTCTTTCTTTCATCTTGTATCTGTTTCTTTGGTGTTATTCTCCAAAGTGGCAAATGAAAAGAGACGACAAAAGATTGCTGTGAGAATCATACCAACCATGCTCAACAGAAACCTGCTACTGTTAGATGTCAGACTTGGACTGGAGAAGGATGGCTGCTGTCGCTTTATTTGTTTGATCAGTGTTTTCCCATGTTTGTTTGCATAGAGAATTTCAAAGAGCTGGTCTATCAAAAGTTCCTTCCAGAAACAGAAAGTAAGAAACTGCTTCTGTCTTAAAATGCAAAAATTGCATTAATCACAAAGAATAACCAGGGATTCTTAAGATCCAAAAAACCAACGCAAAACAAAAAACATGCAACATTATTAATATTCAATGAGCCATGCTTTCACCACAGAAGGCTTTTCATCTGGGGCTTTCCACTTCAAGGAATATTTTGATAATTAATGTAAAAGAGTTCTTGCCAAAGGTGTTTACAAAGACTTGTTTTAAAGATCTTTCAGTCTTTTTAGAATTTAATAATTGATTGGCCCTACCCATATATTACACACCAATACTAATTATAACAAACATTTAGTTAAAAAAAAATGTATTCACTAGTTCGTTTTTTGTCATAAAGTAATGTTACGCTGACCAAATGATGACTAACTGACGTCGTCGTCACAACGTACTGTGTTTGCTGGGTACTCGTTTTGCTCCGCTCCGTTATTCATGCCGGAGCAGCCGTGTGCATATGTTCCTTTCGGTTAGATAGAATTAGTGATATATACTTCCAGAGGTCATAGATCCTCTGCTTACCCTTACGAAAGGAAATATATATTTACCAATATATAATTTTGAAATATATTATAATATATTGTAAATACATGGAATAATATATTGATGGTATTATACAATATATTATATATTCTTGTAATATATTGCAAAATATAGAAATGATTGCCACTTTCATATATTGCAATATATTGGAGAATATATACCATCGATCACAATATTCTTCTGAATAGAATCGAAAATTATGTTGGCGTTAGTGGAACTGCTTTGGCATGGTTTAAATCGTACTTATCTGACCGTTATCAGTTTGTAGCAGTAAATGAAGAGATGTCACACCAATCACAAGTTCAGTATGGGGTACCGCAAGGCTCAGTGTTAGGACCGTTGCTCTTCACCCTGTATATGCTACCACTGGGAGATATCATTAGGAAACATGGCGTTAGTTTTCATTCTTATGCTGACGATACTCAGCTCTATATTTCCTCACGCCCTGACGAAACCTGCCAATTCAGAAGATTAACGGAATGCATAGCTGATATAAAAAATTGGATGAATAGTAATTTCCTGCAACTTAATTCAGGTAAAACTGAATTTTTAATTATTGGACAGAAAAGCTCCACAAGTAGTAACCGAGAATACTGTCTAACACTTGATGAATGCTCTGTCAAGCCCTCGTCGTCAGTGAGGAACCTGGGTGTGCTCTTTGATACCAATCTTTCATTTGAAAGCCACGTTTCTAGCATCTGTAAAACCGCATTCTATCATCTTAAAAATATATCTAAATTACGGCACATGCTTTCAATGCAAAATGCTGAACAGTTAGTGCATGCGTTCATGAGCTCAAGGCTAGATTATTGTAATGCTCTACTGGGTGGTTGCCCTGCTCGCTTAATAAACAAACTCCAGCTAGTCCAAAATGCAGCAGCTAGAGTTCTTACTAGAACCAGGAAGTATGATCATATTAGTCCAGTTCTGTCAACATTGCACTGGCTCCCTATTAAACATCGCATACATTTTAAAATCTTGCTTACTACTTACAAAGCACTAAATAGTTTAGCTCCCCGGTACTTAAGCGAGCTTTTAACACATTATACTTCATCACGTCTATTGCGGTCTCAAAACTCTGGCCAGTTGATAATACATAGAATATCTAAATCAACTGCAGGCGGTCGATCATTTTCCTATTTAGCTCCTAAATTGTGGAATAGTCTTCCTAGCATTGTTCGGGAGGCAGACACACTCTGTCAGTTTAAATCTAGACTAAAAACACATCTCTTTACTATGGCATACACATAGAACATTTTTAACTTTCATTATTCAAATCAGTTGACTGATTGTTAGGCTGCATTAACTATGTCAGCCGGAACCGGGAACACTTCCCATAACACCTGATGTAACACCTGTAACCTGTGTCATTTCCATTCATTGGACTCAGGTCCTGCTTCTTTTTTTGCACTGTATATTCAGTCATGTTAACTGTACATTCAGTAACTGAATAAGTAGTGCATGAAACACTGTCAGAGTATTTTACTACAGTGTTACATCTGCATTGCAGAAGAATGCACACGCAAGAACCATCAATCAGTTCCAATTTTGCAGATCTGTTAGGGGGACTTTTTTGTACATTATAATATGAAATCTATATATGTGAATTCTGAAGTTATATATATATATATATATATATATATATATATATATATATATATATATATATATATACTGTATATAACTACAATATATTGTCCATTCTTTCCTCCTCAATGACGTCTTTCATCATATTGCTGCCTTTTTACAAAAGCAATAAGCCACACTAGTCGTGTTGTGGACACCCGTTACCCGCGGTAAAATCACTTTAATGCATGGCGTCTCATGGCTTATTGCTTTATTAAAGAATCATAGGGCCCTGCGAGCCTCAATATTCTCAGTCCTTCTAAAGATGTTCTTTCAGTTAGACCCCAAGACTTCTTTTAAAGTAATTCGGGTTGATGGTGCTATAATTCATGCATTGTAGGTCATGTAAATAGTCATGCAGGAACACTTGGCAGTTGGGCCGCAGTGCCTTTGCTCTCTGGCCTGGCAGTGACAGACAGCCCTGTGGCACAAACACAGACCAATGTTCTGGCATTTTGTTTTTTTACGACTTAGCAGTTCGTTTGTCTCTTCTTCTGTTGTTTTCTCCTGCATCTGGTCAAATTGGCTTCAAACCAACCCTGCTCTGGAGAATACGGTCTGTCAGAATGTGTTCACAGGGGTTATGAAACGTAAGCTAAGTGATTTGTTTCCATGATATCTGGACACCACTTGCCGGATATTGAATGTTGAATTTAACGTTTGGTAGTGTTATGTTTTGTGGCGTTATTATGTTTTATAGTAACTTTAATGGCTAAAATACAAACTCACTCTTAAATTATTTGGCTATTGAAATGCAGAGGCTGTCGTCATCCTCTCTGTCGCCTTGAATTTATGATCAGTCTCTTGTAATACTGTACCACACACATTTCTGTAAGTGCTCTTCATGTGCTGAACATTGTCAGATATCATCATCCTCTAATCAAAGACTCTGTGGTGTAATGACGTGTGCATTCCAAAAATAATTTGTTTCTTCTGAAGAATCATTGAAAGAAACTAGCACACAAAGAGTACTGTATTAATTTATTGATTTCATTTAACCCTCAAATGACACAATACGATAGTGTTTTTGGAGGCATCTTTATCTTTGGATATTTTGCTGAGATTATAATCTAAATGAACTCACCGCCCTCTAACTGAGAGTTATACCTATTTTTTTTTTTTTTTAAATAATAAGTCAAACAACATCTATTTGCACTTCAAGTATGGCTGAAAATGCATGTCCATTACAGATAAAGATTTTCATTTTTATTAATTATTCCACCTCCATAATTATGTTGAACATAAGGGGACATGTTATTGTAATGTCTAGTGTGTTGGCTCTCTTGTATGTTTATGTGTCATGTTCTTATGTTATGTTCATTGTCGTGTTTCCTGTTGTCACGTGATGCCCTCATGTGAACATGTCATGTGCTTCCCTTTTATTAATGTAGTTTCTCAAGTCATTTCTGTCATCGGTTCATTGTCTTAATTGTTCACACATGTGTGTCTTGTTATTCATTAGACTCTGTATTTAATCCCTCATGTTTGCCACGCATCTTGATTGTTTTCTGTAACTGCTGCATGGTCATGGTCAGTTTTTTTTTTTTTTTTGCTCATGTTTGCTCATGTTTGGATTGAAATAAACATGCACTTGCGTTATATCAACTGGACTCATTACAGTTATATAGTTTTGTTGTGGCCATGACCATATCGGCAGTGTCAAAAATCGCATACTCTGTTGAGTAGGTATTGTTTTTTAAAGTAGAATTACTTCACAACCGCTAAAAATGTATGTTCTAGTATGAATGTAATCTGGATGTACTACATATGCCATGGCCTCATGTGATAGTAAAGTGTCCGTCATATGCACACTTCAGAATCTTGCCATGTTCCATGACTTTCATGAGTTAATTCAATGTTGTGGCCATGAGAAAACTAAGTGAACCGAACATGTCCCCTTCCAGTCACTGTACATAATGCATGAGTCATTTTATATATTTTTTGCTTTTGAGCATTTTGAATGCACTATCCCTTAATGTCTTAATGTAAAATTTGCCAGTACAGCAAGAAATGAAGCATTACCAATCTATCAAATGCAAAAAAGAGTGACCGCACAGCATATTTTCAGCAATTTTTATATCCATGGTAAAAGTAAAATTGCTGTGTGAAGTGGCATAATAACAGCCCATCTGGGGCCGGATTCATAAAAAAGTGTGCAATTCTTGATAAATTATTAAGTTCTCAAATATTTTCTTAAGAACGGAATGAAAATGATTTTTTTAGAAAATGAAAGGTGTTCTTTGGTGTATTTGATTGAAAGGCATTTCCCATTCATTTGGGAAGATAGAAAGGTCTTTTCCATTCATTTGCGCTCCGTCTTTCTTGCGCTTTCTAAAGTGAATGTGTCCTGTATCTGTGTCTGTTGTGCTGTCTCGTTAGTTCTAGCTTGAGTGAGCGTATCATATGCTCTCAAATGATTGATCACTGTTATTTTAGAGTATTTGTCCACATTCATGTTACTAGTAATATGTAATAGTATATGTAGCTAGCTACTGTCATGTTGTAATGCTTAATATTAACAACCCAATAAATTCAAACATCTTACATTGGGTATTTAAGACAGATTGGAGGTTATCCGGTAACACTTTACAATAACAGGACATGAATAAGCATGTATTAATACATGAATTAATAGTTAATTCAACATGAATTCATGATTAGTTCAGATATGAACTAATCATGAACAAATGAGGCGCTATCCTTAATTAAGACATGAGTCATAATGATTCGTGCATGAATACAGCAGCATTAACTACATGTTAGTACATGTTTGGTAAGTAATGCATTAATTAACAAGTATGGGTAAACTAAATCAAACAGGCTCTCTAAGAAGGAATGACAAATATTTTGACTTTGAAATACATTTTCAAATGAATTATTGTCATAATTTAAACCCTTTTATCAGAAGCTTCATCATAAATATTACAGAAAACAAAGATTAGTTTTTCATTACTTTCACTGATCATCTAAATCTGCTATATTTAATCTCAAAAGGTCTGTCTGTTTTGTGATCTCTTTCTTATCAAACTAAACCTACTGTGACTTATAACAGTTTCTGAGGAATCAGTCCCCAAAAAATAACCAGACAGGAAACAAGCAGTTATGTCCGGAAGTGAAGGAACGTCTGCTGGTATCCGTACAGTTCTCTCTCCACCCAGACATTGGCCATGATGATTCGGTACCTCCGTTCTCTTAACTGGGCTGAATACTAGTTATACTAGTTACATGTGTATTTTATAGTAAGTTTATGATAAATCATGAGCGAGCTGAATTTGGAAAGTAGTTAATAGTGAATTAATCATGAAGTCATGACACAATGACGCATTAACAAACTATGAGTTGATGTTAGTGTATGGTTAGTAAATAATGAATTAATCATGATGTGCCCCCTCAAGTAAAGTCATGACATAGTCATACATTAACAAGCCATGAGTTGATGTTAGTGTATGTTTAGTTAATAATGAATTAATCATGATGTGCCCCCTCAAGTAAAGTCATGACATAGTCATACATTAACAAGCCATGAGTTGATGTTAGTGTTTGATTAGTTAACCGTGAGTTAGTAATGATGTGCCCCCTGAAGTAAAGTCATGACACTATGATGCACTAATTATTCATTAATTACAAAATGAATTAACATATACACAAAGAAACCTTATTCCTTTTCACCCCTGGTACAAAAAAAATATATATATATACAAAGTATTTGCAGGCTAGTTATTTTATTTATATAATTAAACTTATATGGACTTAAAATAAAGCCCAAACATACCTGTAAAGACACACACAAGGCACGTTTACATGTAAAGCAGAGCACATCCACCGGCTAATGCTAATCGAATCATAAACATTTAAACAATTATAAAATACAGTTAATTACTGTACACACCTCCAGAAATATCCCAATAAAACAATCATACAAACATCTCTTAAATTATTATTTCGGTTTACCAAAGCAGTCGACATTATTATTTGATAAAATGCCAGCATTACCGAAGGAACACAACTAACACGCTAGGAGCACCGAGAGCGCCACTAATGAATGTCCAACCAGAAACAAACCCTACATACTGTAGTTCCGGGAAGAAAACTATAGCTAAAAAAGACTAAATGTAATTGAACTGTAAAAATCAGAAAACAGTTTATATATCAACTGAAAATTATTAGTGGTAGTTATTAGTCTATTTTCCACGTTTGATTAGACAAATCTGTGAAATTGATGGCTAAATAATCATGTTATTTGTCACAAAGCTGCAGATGGCAGATTTTAATACAGTTTACAGTTTAAATTATGACAGTATTAAATCACATGTTTAATTAAAAGTCAGAGTACTTCTTATTTATTTTAAGGAACCTGTTTGATTTAGTATACCCATACATGTTAATTAATGCATTAATTACCAAACATGTACTAACATGTAATTAATGCTGCTGTATTCATGCATGAATCATTATGACTCATGTCTTAATTAAGGATAGCTCCTCATTTGTTCATGATTAGTTCATATCTTAACTAATCATGAGTTCATGTTGAATTAACTATTAATTCATATATTAATACATGCTTATTCATGTCCTGTTATTGTAAAGTGTTACCGGTTATCCTAACTTTAAAAAGTTATTTTTCTAAGTTATTGTTATGGACTAAGTTATTAGTCCATGAGAGTATCCAGAGGAAGAGGTTAGCTAGGAAGAAATGGGACAGTGAGAGGATGGAGGAAAGTAGACAGGAATATAGGGTGATGCAGCGTGAGGTGGCAAAGGCCAAACAGAAAGCGTATGAGGACATGTATGCAATGTTAGATAGTAAGGAAGGTGAGAGGGATGTGTTTTGGTTAGCGAGGCGGAGGGATGGAGATGGAAAGGATGTGCAGCAGGTTAGAGTGATTAAAGATAGAGTTGGAAATGTTTTGACAGGAGGGTGAGGGAAAGATGGAAGGAGTACTTTGAGGAACTGATGAATGAGGAAAATGACAGGGAGAGAAGAGTTATAGAGGCAAATATTGTTGACCAGGAAGTGGAAAGTATTAGAAAGGGTGAAGTTAGGAGAGCTTTGAAGAGGATGAAGAGAGGAAAGGCAGTTGGTCCTGATGACATACCAGTGGAAGTTTGGAAATGTCTAAGAGAAATGGCATTAGAGTTTTTAACCAGGTTGTTCATTGAGGTTTTAGAGAGTAAGAGGATGCCCGAGGAATGGAGGAGAAGTGTGTTGGTGCCGATTTTTAAGAACAAGGGAGATGTGCAGAGTTGTGGAAACTACAGAGGTATTAAGCTGATGAGCCATACAATGAAGTTGTGGGAAAGAGTAGTGGAAGCAAGGTTAAGGGGAGAAGTGGACATTTGTGAGCAGCAGTATGGTTAAAAGCCAAGAAAGAGCACTACAGATGCATTATTTGCTCTGAGAATGTTAATGGAGAAGTATAGAGAGGGTCAGAAAGAGCTGCATTGTGTCTTTGTAGATTTAGAGAAAGCACATGAAAGAGTGCCAAGAGAGGAGCTGTGGTATTGTATGAGGAGGTCTGGAGTGCCAGAGAAGTAATATATGAGTGGTACAGGATATGTATGAGAGCAGTAGGACAGTGGTAAGATGTGCCGTAGGTGAGACAGAGGACTTCACGGTGAAGGTGGGACTGCATCAAGGATCGGCTCTGAGCCCCTTCTTGTTCACGGTGGTGATGGACAGGCTGACAGATGAGGTCAGACAGGAATCTCCATGGACTATGATGTTTGCAGATGACATTGTGATCTGTAGTGAGAGGAGGGAGCAGGTGGAGGTTTGCTCTGGAGAGAAGAGGACTGAAG
Source organism: Pseudorasbora parva (assembly GCF_024679245.1). NCBI lineage: Eukaryota > Metazoa > Chordata > Actinopteri > Cypriniformes > Gobionidae > Pseudorasbora > Pseudorasbora parva. The sequence goes on along the minus strand of NC_090180.1, from coordinate 20,781,313 downwards.
ATTAGTTGCAGCAAGAGCAAGACAGTATTCTACATGTGTGTGAATGAGAGGGAACCAAGTGGAACAGGGAGGTTACAGGGAGAAGAGGTAAAGAAGGTGCAGGATTTTAAGTACTTAGGGTCAACAGTCCAGAGCAATGGGGAGTGTGGAAAAGAGGTGAAGAAGCATGTGCAGTCAGGTTGGAATGGGTGGAGAAAAGTGTCAGGTCTGTTGTGTGATAAAAGTGTACCAGCAAGAATGAAAGGAAAGGTGTACAGGACAGTAGTGAGACCAGCGATGTTGTATGGTTTGGAGACAGTTGCTCTGAGGAAAAGACAGGAGGAAGAGCAATGGGGTAGAAGAGCTGAAGATGTTGAGGTACTCTTTAGGAGTGACGAGGATGGATAGGATCAGGAATGAGTACATCAGAGGGACAGCACATGTGAGATGTTTTGGAGACAAAGTTAGAGAGGCCAGGTTGAGATGGTTTGGACATGTTCAGAGGAGGGAGAGTGAATATATCGGTCAAAGGATGCTGAGGTTAGAGCTGCCAGACAGGAGGTCAAGAGGAAGACCAAAGAGGAGGTTTATGGATGTAGTGAAGGAGGACATGAAGGCAGTCGGTCTGAGAGAAGAGGATACAGAGGATAGGAATAGATGGAGGCAGATGATTCACTGTGGCGACCCCTGAAGGGAACAGCAGAAAGAAAGAAAGAAAGAAAGAAAGAAAGAAAGAAAGAAAGAAAGAAAGAAAGAAAGATGGTTATTTTACTATGATTTTTGGGAATACAAAATAATCTTATTTTTTTAAGTTAGAAAATAAGAAGAAATTACCATTTAAAGGGTTAGTTCACCCAAAAATGAAAATGATTTAATTAATTACTCACCCTCATGTCGTTCGACACCCGTAAGACCTTCGTTCATCTTCAGAACACAAATGAAGATATTTTTGAAAGCTGATGGCTGAGAAAGGCTTCAGAAAGGCCTCCATTGGCATTCAGTACATTCCCACTGACCCACTCACAAAACCCATAAAGGCACTAAAGACGTCATTACAAAATCCATCTCACTACAGTGGCTGTACAATAATTTTACAAAAAATAGTTATCGTGCGCACAAAAATTAAAATAACGACTTTATCCACCAAGGTATTGACGTGAAAATGAATATGACGCAGCTCCGCCGGTCAAATACATGACCCAGAAGAGGAGGAGCGCCGCTATCGTGTGAGTTCATGTCCGAGACCTACACGGAAGACAATAACTTGGTGGATAAAGTCATTATTTTGAAAAAAAAAATTCAGCATAAAAACAATTCTCGTTGCTTGGTAAAATTATTGTACAGCCACTGTAGTGAGATGGACTTTGTATCGATGTGTTTAGTGCCTTTTATGGGTCTTGTGAGTGGGAATGTACTGAATGCCAATGGAGGCCTTTCTGAAGCCTTTCTCAGCCATCAGCTTTCAAAAAAAAATCTTCATTTGTGTTCCGAAGAGGAACGAAGGTGTTACGGGTGTCCAACAACATGAGGGTGAGTAATTAATTAAATAATTTTAATTTTGGGGTGAACTAACCCTTTAATTCTTTCCCCGTGAAGTGTTTTACAAATAAAGTTGCCAGCAGCATTTTGTATAGTTTTCACAAAAATGACCAGAATATTCAGTTTTAATCAACACTTGGGGGCAAATTTCATAAAAAATAAATAAAATAAAAACCCTTTTTGAGAAATTCACATTTTTGTCCAATATTAGGCCTATATCTAGACTGGATTCAGAATCATGATCAAAACATAGATGGATTAAATTGAGTCCATCGGCACCCCCAAAGCTTCACAGTCCTTTTGATTATATACTGTTTAATGCATTATTTTATATATGCAGATGATTAATTATATCACTTGTTTCTGCTTCTTCTTCGCCTGTGTGATCAGGAGATTCAGTACTTTATCAGAAATAGCCATCGTGCCCCTGTACATTCTATAACTGAAAACACAGAAAACCGGTAAGTTCCGTTAATGGCAGGGAAAGAGTTATGAAATTTTTTTTTTTATGTTTTGTGCATCGAATTTATCTGATATTCATTATGACCAAAACAATTAGTTATGTTGGCTGAGTGGCATTCCAAGTGTGCTGATATAACAGTGTTTCATTTGTCTGTGTTTGTGCATTTCAGGCAGACTGTTAAAGTTCCCCGGTTATGCTTTTCAGATATTTCCTTTCATGTAGTGTGTACTATATCAGTTTGTGAATGTAAAAGGTCTGCGAAGTACAAAACAAAACAAATCTAAATGTATGATAAATGGAGTAATTGTCTCCTAAAATAAAGAACCATCAGTAATTACAGTTTTGCTTCCTGCATGAACCAATTTGCATAATGCAGTCTATGATCTTCACTGGCTGCTTATTACTTCTACTTTGACCCACCCTCAAACACTGTCATTGTAACTGAGGTCTAAAAGAGTTCGGTCCATGTTATCGACATGTCAAGGGGACACAATTTCTGCAATGCAAAAAGGGTGAGGACTCGCACTTGAATTAATATGGAAATTCAGATATGGTAAGCAACAAGCGATAGACCAATCACAACAGACCATTTGACCAATCAGAGCAGAGTAGGCTTACAGAAAGGAGTTTAGAGAGACTTAATCATTTATTGAACCATTTCAGACGCTGCAAAGAATAGGAAAATAAGTGATTCTGCAATGTATATTATGAGAAAATAAAGGTTTTTTTTTTTAAAACCTGTTTTTACATTTGAACATATTACCCAACCCCATCGCATCCCTAAACCTACCCATTTGTGTGTTATATAATAAAAAACACAGGATATAAAAGGCAAATACAACTGTATGCAAAATTTATACAAAAAGTACAAATATTCCAAGTGTTCTGAGGCCAAACGATTGATTTGTGTGAAGAAAATCCCCAAAAGCGATCAGTGTCTCCAACCGCCGAAGATCAGGCAAAATTAATTTCAAAAATTGCCGCCTGAAGAAACATTGTCAGATTTCATAGTGAAATTGCATTGCTCTCGTATTTCTTGTGACCAATTGCATCATTACGTCAACATTAATTGTAAAACGTCATTGGCTCTTGTGTGTCTCATGCCCGATTGTGTCATGCTCAAGAGTCATTTGAATGAGATAGGAATGTGATTAAAACATTGAGATCAACTCTGTTCTTTACATGAAGATACAGTATGACTTTAGAAACCTTGGAATGCAACATGCAATAGTGAATCCCTTAACACTGTTTTGGTCAGTTTTTGCAATAAAAACCTGTGACTCTACTTTTATTTGCCTGTTACATGTTTTATATTGTTGAGAAGTAGGAAGGTTTAGGGTAGGAGTTGGGTTAGTTGCCCCAAAATATTAAAGTAGCCTATAAATATTCATAAAATCATGTCTACTTTTACAAATCATGTCTACTTTTACAAATGTAAAGGATTAAATGCGTCTTGATCTGACACATTAGGAAAACAATTGAAATGGATGGAGTACCCTGCTTGAAAAAAAATGGCGTTAAAAAGTGACGCAGACGGGTCCTGACCAAGCGTTAATATATGATCAGTTGGGAGTGAGAACATGTTGGTCCTGCAGATTTCAGTTCCAAACCTGCTCCAACACACCTGTCTGTAATTATCAAGCAGCCCTGAACACCATCCCTGCGTCCCAATTCACATACAAACCATACTAAATAGTATTCGAAAATAGAAGTATGTCCCAAATTGTAGTATGTTGAAAAGTGTCTTCCAAACATTCCCGGATGGTTTACTATTTCCGGTCCGAATTCGAAGTGCAGATCGATGCGCACTCTAACGGCTGATATTGCCCACAACCCATTGCGAGTTGGACGAGGATTCGATTAGAACTGCAAACGTGGATAAAAAACGTTAACATTTCCAAACATGACGGATGTGCGAGTCCGACAGTAAAGTAGAGAAGTTAAGATAAAGGGGTTTGAGTGACCAACTATCAGTATTTAACCTGAAAAAAAGATATTTATTATTCAGTGTTGTCCACATTATATTTCACCTGCAGCAGCATTGTGAACTTTTGTAATGACACGTTTGGCCATTAACTTTTAAATGCTTCATTATATTTCAACTTTTAACACATGAGGAGATTCTCTGCATTAAAGACTGACAAATGGCAGATCAACGTGCAGCTACATTTCTCTCCGATACGGTAGAAGATTAATCTGAATGTGGAGGATTTGGACAGTGACGAATCTGACGAGGATTGACAGGACGGTTAAACGGTGACGGGATGCACATAACTAAGCGACAGAGTCCGTTAAAGATGGTGAAGTAGTATGTCCCGAAGCTTGCATTTTTCTGCTACACACTCAAAAGTATACTTTTTCTTCACACAAAAAAGTACTTACTTTTAGGACGTAGTATAAGTAGGCGAATAAGGGACACAGCACATGATTTGCTGGTTCAGGTGTGGAGCTAAAATCTGCAGGGTGGTATAGCCCTCCAGGACCAGGGTTGGAAAGGGTTGGTCTAGTGCATGTTTACCTATAAACTATGAAATATCAGTGTAGTGGAACTCAAAAAAACATGTCCCGAGTGAACCAGTGTTAAGGAGCCATTTGCATTTTAAAATGTGAGAGGCATGCTAGTGAAATTAAATAATAATGATTTTTTTTAAAAAGTCTAGAGACACACTTTTAAAAATTTAATTTTGTTTATCTCGAGTGCTATGTTTTTGGAATGGTATATCATGCGGAAAAACAAAACAAAAGGAAAGCATTGCAGTGGAATGCAAAGTCATGTTCCGTGAGAAGAGACCATAACAGTGCAGAGGTTATAGTTTAGATGTTGATTAATTCCATTGTATATTCCAGCACGTGCACAAGAGATTATTTACATTGAGTCTGCCAGACAGCGGATGCTCTGTTGTCTGAGGTAATTTAACAGTAATCAGAGGCTTCTAATCAATCACGTCCGGGCTTTTGTTCACTAATGCTGTTTGTTTTCCTTTATTAATGTGTTATTTGTCAAAGATTCACCAGGGCTTTCATGTCAGACGGCAGGCTGGCAGAACTGATGAACAGTGGATGATAACGTTCAGTTGTAGAAATGATCCTGACAGCTGGACGGCACTCTAAACGCAACAAATTCTGTTTGCGTGTGCGGAATTTCTAATGGAAATGTCTTCTAAATGTTAACTACAGCACACCTCACAGTTTGGTATTCAATGTATTGTTTTCAGCAGGCTCTCTCTGTTTCTCTTTTCAGGAGAATCTCTAACTCGTGGTTAAGCACAGGCTGGTTCACGATGACCATTGCCTTAGAGCTTTGTGACAGAATCAATGTTTATGGCATGGTGCCTCCAGATTTCTGTAGGTAAGTCAGATTTCAATGCATTGTTTTTCGGCATATGGTGTGGTCCAAAATCTGAGACCACTTGTGAAAATGTTTTTCTGATTTAACATATACATAATTAACTGATTTAACGTTCAAAAGTTTGGAGTCTGTAAAATTTCTCAAGTCTCACATGCTTATCAAGCCGGCATGTATTTGATTAAAAATAAAACTATAAACTATAAAATATCATGAAATATTATAAAATTGAAAATAACTGTTTTATTTTTTAATATATCTTAAATGTAACATATGTGTCACATATGTCTAATATGCTCAATAAACATGTATTTATTTATTATTATTATCAATGTTGAAAACCGTTGTGCGGCTTCATATTTCTTTTTTTTTTTGATTAAATAGAAAGTGTAACAATGCAAAATGCAACTTTTTTTTAAAGAAAGAAAGAAAGTCTTACTGGCCACAGCCCTTTAAAAAGAACATCTGACCATTTATTAAAATAAATGTATAATATTAACGTCACAAACTTGTTTATTTTATTACTGACCTAGAAATGATAATGCATGATATTAAATTATATCTGATAAGCTGATATTTACGTTCACATTACAGTTAAAAATGATACAAGAGCATATTTTAAAATTCTATACTGAATTTAGGCATCGCAACTTTGTAATGTACAGTATACTGTATATTAATTTTGAGATTTGCTTATCGTTATCTTGCTCATTATCTTACTCTAAAGCTGATAGAGCTTTTATTTCAATAGTATGGAAGCTGTTTTGACTTTTATTCTTGATATCAACAATTAAATCCTCACTACTTGAAATTATAATTCTTGATATCATGAATTGATTTTTTGATAACAGGATTATATTTACCACTGTTATTAACTTATTAGTGTTTTTAAAGATAAACTTTTAGAACTAGTTGATGTCACGTGCAGTCTAAATGTAATAATATGAAAAATGAGCATAAACAATTATTCAATATATTATTGGCTTATACGATAAATAAATAAATAAAAATCACTCAAATGAGTTGAAAACTGATATGTTATCAATGTATAATGCATCCCTATTAGAAACTAAGCAACTAAGCCTTTTTCCCGTCATAATGCTACATTGTTTAGTGTTTCAAAATCCATGTTTAAATTAAATTGTGAATCGCAGACTTTCAATGTGGTCAAAGATCAGATTTTTCGGTAACACTTTATTTTAGGGTTCTTATTTTTTAACTAGTTGCTTATTAGCTTTTTATATTACTAATATATTGGCTGTTTATATAAAGCACATATTAATGCCTTATTCTGCATGACTTTATTCTACATCCCTTAATTCAACCCAACACCTGAAATTAAATGCTATACAAACTACCTAACTAACAATTAATAAACAGTAAATTAGTGTTTAATAAGTCATAGTTTAGTAAATATATGTTCCCCATACTGAAGTGTTACCGATCTTTCTCTATATTTGTTATTGATTGATTTTCTCCCTGCATAGTCTGTAATATTGTCACTGCAGTCGCTGCTGTGTACCAGAGCTATGGGAAAAATAACACAGAGCCGAAAATGAAATGATTCATTGTGATTCCCCGCTGAGGCATGACCTTTCCCCCCAGCCATTTTGCAACCTTAATGTATTACATAAAATCAATTTATTCCCCTTAAAGCAAGCTATTCTCTGAACCAAATCAGGTTAATTGCCTTCTAGCTCAGGATTAATTTGGGAATCGAGAAAATGTAATGACACGGTCCCCATTTTAATCTCTGCTCTTATTGTGTACAGGGAGTCTCAGCGCCTCTCTGTCCCATATCACTATTACGAACCCACGGGTCCGGACGAGTGTGCCATGTACATCTCCCACGAGCGAGGCCGTCGAGGCAGCCACCATCGCTTCATCACAGAGAAGCGGGTGTTTGCTAACTGGGCTCGGACATTCAACATTCATTTCTACCAGCCGGACTGGAGCCCTCCGCCGTTGCCGAGAAATAACACGCCAACCACAGCGTTTTCACTGTCGCGGAAGACGTGACTCTTACCGGAGCCTTCAAAAGATCTCAAACTGCCTCAAACGGATCACTGGCTAATCCCTGTTGCCATGTGGACGGAGCTTTACGTGTTGGACTGACTAGGAGAGCACGCTCTGGGAGGATGGCCATTCATGGAGAACTGATGCTTAAACCTATTCTTTTGCACATTTATTGTTTTTTAGGCGTGAAAAGCCCTACAGCAATCTATACACATATTTATATTTCAGAAATCCTCCTCAGCAACTAACTGAGTATCATTGGGAGTTCATATACTTTAAGCGAAATCAACGAACGAGCGTGTGTGTTGTAATTTCTAACAAAATCAGGCCAAAATCAAGTTCGTTTGGGGTTTTGAAACAGCTTGCCAAAGCAAACTTTCCGGAAGAGTTTGCTTCGGCTGGTAAACAGCGTTGTACTTCCATTGGTCCTTGGTGATTACATAATAGGTAGGTTTGGCTCTGAGGCCTTCTTTTACGTGAAAATGTTTTCTAGTTCATTGTTCCTGTTCAGTCCATTAAGGTCAGACGTCTGTGAATGAAAACTGCTTTAGTAGAAAATGAAGTTGTACTTCTGATGAAACTAGACAGTGACCGATTTTCATGTTTAATAAAACAAAGCTGCTTGATTTTGAGCAATCTATATTGTATAAAATGATTGTATAAAGGACATGATTCTACTAGAGTGTCGAATTGCAGAGCTTGTATGTAATGTATCCATATCAGATGTGTTTCTTATGCTTTATTTAAAAAAAAAATGCTTGCTGCTTTCTCATTTGTTGTGTGCTCATTTTGTCATTGAGAGAAAAGCGTGCAGCACATATTTACATATTCATCTAACTGCCACTCTCAGCAGTGCGAGCGGCATCGGATGTCCGATAACAGTATATCATTGCTCACAAATATCACACCCCTAAGCGAAAACGAAAATGAACTTTGCCGTGAGTATATCGGGCTTTTTATACAGTGTGAAAGAAAAAGGAAAAGGACGGCAGTTCCAACAGCTTTGGAGTGCCGAGGATATGCTTGCAACAAAACGCAACCCATTCTCACTCCCAAGGCATCAAAATCCGAAGCGTGTGCCTTCCACGTCACAATGAATCTGCTAAAGGTGCTCCTAGGTGTCATTTTTCGATGCGCTGGGTGATCCATAGCCTGACAAGCCAGACCCACATGTTTGGTCTGGAAACTCACCATAGACAGGGCTTAATCCGAGGGGCGGGATAAACGGTTGTCTTTCAAACTCCCTCTGCACGCGATAGGATAGCGCTACCACCAACCAGAGCAACGAAGGTTAAACAGAGCTTGTTGATAGATTAAACATTCGCCGTATCCGGTCAGCAAAACACCGAACACATCTTCCCTTTTTAAGAATGACTTCAGTGCCGTTCTTTGTTCTTTTCTCAGAGAAAAGCTTAACTTCAAGTCTTCCAGAATCGCGGCCAAAGCTGATTCGAAAGTCCGCCGCCGTTCGCCAGTTTCTGTGTTTACTAGAAGCGCAAACGCAACTCGGCCGTCGTAATTATGGCCCCGCCCACCGACTATATACACGATGTGATTGGTCCGGCAAGAGTTAGGGGAATACAGCTCAGAAGGGTATTGAGAGTTCCTAGACGACACTTGCGGGTAGATTAAATTTGCTGCCGCTAGGGTGCGTCTAGATTTCTAGGCTAGGTGCTCCATTCATTTCAATGAGAAACCTTTGGCATCATACACAGACGTACTGGGTATGGCAATGTTATCGTCATTATGAAATTTCATTGGTTTATGATTTTGGCATTATGCCATGAGTGTGATTCTCAATTTAATCAGCAAGCATCATTTTATTTACATTTATTTTATTTACGCTATTTAGACACGTTTTAACTTGGAATGCAACATGAGTTAATAGTTTTATACTGTTTTTGGTCAGGTTTTGCATTAAATACCTGTGACTGTACATTTATTTGCTTGTTATGTGTTTTATATTGTTTAGATGTGGGTTGTATTAGGGTAGAAGTTGGGTTAGTTGCTCCAGAATATAAAAGAAGCCTTTCAATATTAATAAAATCATGTCTGCTTTTACAAATACAAAGAATTAATGCATCTGTGTATGACGCCAAAGGTTTCTCATTGAAGTGAATGGAGCACCCAGCGCATCGAAAAATGACACTTAGGGGGACCTTTAGCATCTTCATTGTGACGGGACGCGTCTTCAAGGGAAGGCACTTGACCATGCTTCGGATTTTAACGCCTTGGGAGTGAGAATGGCTTGCAAAATGTGTGCTAAATATAAAAGTAATTTTCCTTTTACAATTCAATGAGATAAGAAAACTAGATTTAATCCAGTTGCAATTGATTTGACTGTGATAAGGGACTGGGGGGAGTGGTTTGGGACCTTTTTTGATCAATTTTGATTATGGTGACATTTTTATTTTTAAATTTGGAAAAAGGTGAAATGATAAGCAATTCATAATGAGACCATGAATGTGTACTATGGGGCCATTTACACAACAGGATTTTCAAAGGGAAAACTTTTTTTGTGTGTTTTGGCCTTTCATTTACCCAACAATGGGGTTTTGGGGGCCTGAAAAAGCAAACTTTTGAAAACGGGTTTCAAAGTTTGTGTTTTTAGAACAATACCATTACCGTCTTTCGATTTTGTGACAGCAGTGACATCATGTGCATGTGTAGGCTATTATGGGTTCAGTCTACAGATGTGTAGTGTTTCTTTACAAAGTTACATTGCCATCTACTGGCCTGGCATGAATAATACATGCAGAGTTTTTCGTTGTTTTCAGGGATTCCTGAAAACAGGAATTGTTTTGACGTTGTTGTCGTCTGTACAAGAAACTTCAAAAACGCAAAGGAAAAACTTTTGACATTTTCAAAATGTAGTGTAAGTACCTAAGAAAGTACATTTTGATTCATGTAGTCTTTAAAGCAAGACACTCAAGGTGAATATGTATAATATAATATATTATAATATTTTTTCATGCACTAACTCTCCACTTCAGTAGCACTTACATACATCTAACGTTACAGTTTTCCCCCCATATTCGGAATGTTTTTGCACAGGGGTTTGTTCATTTATCATTTTCAGCATTTTAGTTTTTTGACAGTATTTTCTGATTTATGTCTTTATGTCTGATTTATGCCTGATTTATGTGTCAAAAAGAGAAATCCAAAATCCCCACTGTAAAACCCTTTAAAATGTCAATAAAACGAAACAAGTATTTTGAAACTTAGGAAGATGGGAAACTTAAATTAGGCTTTATCATATGTTCAGATTTCTGTTCTGAAAATGTAATAAATTAGTACATATTTAATTAGATAATTTGCATATTAAATATTTATATATATATATATATATATATATATATATATATATATATATATATATATATATATATATATATATATATATATATATATATATATATATATATATATATATATGAGATCTGGTGTTTGTGGGGGCCATTTTAGTACAGTGAACTAATTGTCATGTTCAGAAAAAGAATTTGAAATGATTCGAGCTTTGTGACATTGTGCAATATCCTGCTGGAAGTAGCCATCAGAGGATGGTGGTCATAAAGGAATGGACATGGTCAGAAACAATGCTCAGATAGGCCATGGCATTTAAGCTATGCCCAATTGGCACTAAGGGGCCCAAAGTGTGCCAAGAAAACATCTCCCACACCATTACACCACCACAACCAGCCTGCACAGTGGTAACAAGGCATGATGGATCCATGTTCTCATTCTGTTTACGCCAAATTCTGGCTCTACCATCTGAATGTCTCAACAGAAATTGAGACTCATCAGACAGGCAACATTTTTCCAGTCTTCAACTGTCCAACTTTGGTGAGCTTGTGCAAATTGTAGCCTCTTTTTGCTATTTTTAGTGTAGATGAGTGTAGCCGGTGGGGTCTTCTGCTGTTGTAGCCCATCCACCTCAAGGTTGTGTATGTTTTGGCTTCACAAATGCTTTGTTCCATACCTCGGTTGTAACGAGTAGTTATTTCAGTCAAAGTTGCTCTTCTATCAGCTTGAATCAGTCGGCCCATTCTCCTCTGACCTCTAGCATCAACAAGGCATTTTCACCCACAGGACTGCCGCATACTGGATGTTTTTCCCTTTTCACACCATTCATTACCATTCTTTGTAAACCCTAGAAATGGTTGTGTGTGAAAATCCCAGTAACTGAGCAGATTATGAAATACTCAGACCGGCCCGTCTGGCACCAACAACCATGCCACGCTCGGAATTGCTTAAATCACCTTTCTTTCTCATTCTGACATTCAGTTAAGAGTTCAGGAGATTGTCTTTACCAGGACCACACCTCTAAATGCATTGAAGCAACTGCCATGTGATTGGTTGATTAGATAATTGCATTAATGAGAATTGCATTATATATATATATATATATATATATATATATATATATATATTACATTTTCAGAACAGAAATCTGAACATACGATAAAGCCTAAGTTAAAACCCAAGTTTCAAAATTCTTGTTTCGTTTTGTTGACATATTAGAGAGGGGATTTTCAGAGGGGATTTTATATTTATGTTTTTGACACATAAATCAGGCATAAATCATAAATCAGACATAAAGACATTAATCAGAAAAATACTGTCAAAAAACAAAAATGCTGAAAATGATAAATGAACAAACTCATTCAGTATATGGGGAAACTGTAACATTTGATGTAAGTAAGTGCGACTGAAGTGTAGAGTAAAAAATAAAACAAAAACTAATTTTGAGAAAACAGCCTTTTCAGACTCAAATAGATAAAGTGCAATAATACAAACTCTTAAACGTGTATTTTAAAGTTTTCCTTTACAATAATCTGAAATGACAAGCTATGAAAAAACTTAAACATAAACATGTTTTTGCCTGTAGTGTCTTGTTTTAAATAATCAACAAATCCAATAATATCCTGTGTATTGACCACTATCTATCTATCTATCTATCTATCTATCTATCTATCTATCTATCTATCTATCTATCTATCTATCTATCTATCTATCTATCTATCTATCTATCTATCTATCTATCTATCTATCTATCTATCTATCTATCTATCTATCTATCTATCTATCTATCTATCTATCTATCTATCTATCTATCTATCTATCTTAAAGGGATAGAAAATGTGATGTTTATCTGCTTACCCCCAGGGCATCCAAGATGTAGGTGACTTTGTTTCTTCGGTAGAACACAAGTTGCAGTCTGTCAGTCGTATAATGCATGTGAATGGTAACAAAATCTATGAGAGTAAAACAAAATAGTAAAAAAAACATGCACAGACAAATCCATATTAAACTGCGGCTCATGACGACACATTGATGTCTTAAGACACAAAACAACCGGTTTGTGCCAGAAACCGAACAGTATATATATATATATATATATATATATATATATATATATATATATATATATATATATTTTATGAAAAGTTTTTTTTTATTATTATTTTTTTTTTTTTACGTCAAATACATCACTTTGTCTAACAGCCTTCTGCGCGTGATCGTTTCCAGTAAGTGAGGTCAGTTATGCAAGTGCTGAACTGAGCTCTCGTGCATATCTCTCCGCCGGTTGGTGATCATGCACAGAAGGCTGTTGTACATAGTGGTGTATTTGAGGTTACATTTTTTTTTTTTTTAAATAAAATATATATATTTTACAAACCGATTGTTTAGTGTCTCAAGACATCAATGTGTCGTTAAAATCCGACAGTTAAAAAAGGGTTTAATATGGATTTGTATTTTACCTAATTTTTTCTTTGAGGTAAAAAAATATATAAATACTGTTGGGTGTCCGATCATTTTGTGTCTTAAAGGTGTCATGAACTGGCTTTTTATCTTTTTTTATACTGTTGTCTGTGGTCAACTAATGACGTTTGTGTGGTTTTTACATTAAAAAAACATCATAACTAATAAGTAATAGGCTATTGGTTTTGAGGCTCTCTCCTGAACGCTGGGTTTTGATGGGCGTGTCACTGAAGACTTGGAAGTAAATGCCCACGGCTAGGATTGGAGACGATTTACATATTTAATGAGCTTCAGCTCCGCTGTCATATATATGCCCCTGTCAATTCACATGGGGGAGAGATTATTTTGAAAGCGGCAACTGCAAAGATTCTCTCGACCACAGGGCTCGTAAACGTCTTTATCAAGTAAACACAATGATTCACACATATGCGCAACAAGATCAAGAATTAATTTCTGCCAATGGGCGTATGTTTTGGTAGCCCGTCTGGAAAACACACAGCCCCCGGACTACTATTACTACATATAAAAAAGAAATTGTGTGTTGCACCATTCCTGTCAAATCCAATATAGAACGCACAACATTGTTTTGTGTCTGCAAATTCAGCACTCAAGGCTTGGCTACAAATGATTCCGCAGCGATGTGCGTATGGTCTTCCCCATGTGAGCTGGAACTTCATTAAAAATAAATGAAGTATCACACATTCCTAATATTATGATCCGAAGGAAGCTTATGCAGTGACTGTGTTCTTCCACAATATCTTGCTATCTTCTTCCACATTGTTATTGCTGCTGGCTAGCGTGATCTGATGAGTCGGTGGGCGGGGTTACTAAATTACACGTTCTGTACACTGTAAAAAAATAAATTAAAAAAAGGCTCCAAATGAAAATTTTCTAGTAACTGATCACATCTAAATTTTTCAGTTGGTCGAATTGAAATTCTGTGAATTGATGCAATTGGAATCACAGAAGTTCAGTTCGGATAACTGAAAAATGTATACGTGATCAGTCACTTTAAAATGTTCAATTGGAGACCTGAAGTTTTTTTTTTTACAGTATAGAGGTGTGTTTTGTCACGCGATGACGTACAGATTGAAGCTCACCATCGTTTTATGGGCCTGGTGTCTATAAAAGCTTTTCTTTGACTAAAGGAAGTTTTCAGCTCTGAAACTTACAGGATAATTTTATATTACCATGACCTTTTATATATCAAAAGCTCAAGGGAAAATTGATTTCTCAATTCAGTGTGTCTTAACGCGCCGCAATGTTTAATATGGATTTGTATGTGCATGTTTTTTTTTTACTCTCATAAATTTTGTTACCATTCACATGCATTATATGACTAACAGACTGCAATGGTTGGAGGTAAAAATCGTCATTTGTCTTAGGAGTATATCTTGGCTGCCCAGGGGGCAGATAAACATCACATTTTCATTTTTGGGTGAACTATCCCTTTAATTCTTCTTAAGATAAGGAAGTTGCACACTGCAGAAACCATTACACAGAAGATAAATGGTGCAAATAATTGTACTTGACTGTGAAATTGATTTTAAATGTTTTAACATGAACAATAAACAATTTGTTTCTGTTTTGATCTAGCGCTCTCACATTTATCATAACTGGAAGATTTAAGATGACTCCAGATGGGCTGCGTAAGTATATGATGCCTTGGTGCCAGGTTTCGGATCCAGTAAAAAGGCATCTTGAAACCCCAGAAGAAATGCAGCAGCATGAAGGCAGAGCATATTAAAATGAAATAGAAACCCAACATGCATTATTTTTCATGGTCAGTGTGAAGAGGCGCGTGTCAGAGGTGTACAGGACGCATACAGGTGTAATTATGCCCGTCACAGCAGCAGGCCACGCATCATTGACCATGACCGAGCTGCGCCTGTCAGTCATGCAAATGTACACACGCGTCGGGACTGCTAAAGCAGCCGTCACATTAATGCGCCCCAGATGACTGACAAGTTGGCATCGCTGTTGAATGCACAAATGTTTGCAGATACACCGCACAGCTATGAGTGATGGGTCAGCCTATTATAGCGTAAATTATTGCAAAAGTGACTGTTCATTGTATAAATGCTGATATAGGCCTGTCCGTCATAAGGGGAAGCACTAGAATCTTGAGATTTATTTCTGTTAGCTGTGGAGGAAATCATGTCGCTTTAAAAAAACAGCAAGCAAGAAAAGTGTCTGCAAGATAAAGTCATTACTACAATAATTAATAGGGCTGTTATCTTAATGGATCAGGACGCAATAAGTCGGTCTATTTAGAAAACAGAGGACTGTTGCAGCTTTAAATGACATTCTGAGTATTGAATATTCTGAGTTCAGAAGCTTCTCCATCAACTTGTTTTTGTTGTTGTTGTTGTTGTTGTTGTTTTGTTTTTTAATGCCAAAGTTATGGAGGATTTAAAACTGGAAACTTGAAGCTATAATGTTAATTCTTTTAATGTGTATCAAATGAGTTGTACAGTTGGTTTAGCCATTTTTTACAGTAAATTTGGTGACCCCCCCCCCCCCCCACACACACACACACACACACACACTTACATGTTTACAGGCAAATTGTTTATATCTTATGGCTATACTATTGATACAGCAAGTATTTTAATGTTTAATGTTAAAGTGTCTAACTATAAATGCCTGTTTACACCAAGGGCCAGATTTATCAACAGCTAGTTCCAGCGCAAACCCTATTTTTGCGTTATAAAACTACTGTCAGGATTTAGTAAAGACATGCAGTGAAAAATTGGACAGGGATATTTTTGCAGCTGACCTTGTTGCATATGCATTTGTAGGAGTTTTCCTTTCAGACGCAAAATTCATGAGAGGGGAGTATTTAAATGAATCATGCAAGGTTACTGAGGCTTGTCGATTTTCTGGTATTTGCGTCATTATTTACCACCCAAAAAAGCATGTCTAAAACCAGACACTAATTTGCACTGCTCTAGGTAGATTGTGTTGGTCATTATGGCAATTATATGCCTTTATTTTGCAATTGTCTGTAGATCACATGCTGAACTTTTTTATTCACATCAGTGCTTTTATGGGATTGTGCTTACGCTAATTTGTTCTGTTTAGTAAATCTGGTCCTAAGAAGGATAACTATAAAGATAACTACACAGATGCTCAGGCAGATTGAAATCTAGGGAATTTGTAGTTCAACACCATGAACTTTTATCATGTTCCTCAAACCATTCCTGATCATTGTGTTCAGTGTAGCAGGGTGCATTATCCTGTTGAAAGAGGACACTTCCACCAGGGAACACCATTGGCATAAAGGGGTTTACCTGGTCTCCAACAATGTTTAGTTAGGTGGCAGCTGTCAAATTTACATTTCAACAGAACATTGCCCAGAGCATTACTCTCCCTCCACCGGCTTGTCATTGTCCCACAGTGCATCCTGCTGCCATCACTTCCCCAGGTAAACGGCACACGTGTACACAGCCATCCACGTGATGTGAAAGAAAACGGGACTCATCGGACCAGGTGACCTTTTTCCACTGCTCCAAGATCTAGTTCAGTCACTCATAAGCCCAATGTAGGTGCTTTCGACAGTGGACTGGGGTTATCATAGCCACTCTAATTAGTTTGCTGCTACTCATACACAGCAGAGTGCAATGCACTGTGTGTTGTGACATATTCCTCACATAAAATCATTACAATTTTGTGACCTGCCACAGTAGACTTTCTGTTGGCTCAGGCCAGACAGGACATTCTTTGTTGCCCTCATGCATCAATGAGCCTTTGGCACCCAAAACCATGTTACCGGTTTGTCCCTCCACAGACCACCTTTGGTAAAATCTCAGCACTGCTGACCTGAAGCAACCCACAAGCCTTGCTGTTTCAGAGATACCCTGACACAGATGCCTTGCCATAACAAGGTGTCCCCTTTCAAAGCTGCTCAGATCTTTATTCCTACCAATTTCTCCTGCATTCAATACACTGATTACGAGAACTGATTGTTGGCTTATTAGAACTGATTGTTTGCTTACCAACTAATCAACTACACTGATCAAAAAAATTAAGGGAACACTTGATGATCACAGTATAATAATAAGTCAATTCAACTTCAGAGATATCAATTAGGAAGCATAAGTGATTGTGAATCAGTTTCAACTGCTTTGGTACAAATGAAAGCGAGAACAAGTGCACTGGAGATACAAAAGCAAGACAACCCCCCAAAAGGGAATGATGTTGCAGGTGGTGGCCATAGAGAGTTGTTCTTTTCTTATTCTTCCAGACTGATTTGTCTTTAGTTTTGGGTTTTGATAGGGTACCTGCAGCCCAATCAGGTTGCACAGTCCTGCTCTTCCAGGACGGCACATCCATACATACTATTGCAAGGAGGTTTGGTGTGTCTCCCAGCAAATTTTCAAGATCATGGAGGAGATAGCGGGACACAGGCCGTTACATGAGAGCTGGACAGGGCCATACAAGGGCAACAACCCAGCAGCAGGTACGGTATATGCTCCTTTGTGCAAAGAGTAAAAAGAGGAGCACTGCCAGACTCCTACAAAATGACCTCCAGGGGGGCTAATGGTGTGGATGTTTCTGGCCAAACTGTCAGAAACAGACTTCATGAGGGCCGACGTCCTTGCCCTGAGATGCCGTGGGGAACGTTATCATCCAACATGACCGATTGGCGGTGGGTCAGTAATGGTCTGGGGAGGAATAGGCTTGGAGGGTCGCACAGACCTGCACATGCTAGCCAATGGTTCCCTTACTGCTGTTACTGCAAATCCTCAGAGACATTATCAGACTTAATGCTGGTGCTGTGGATCCTAATGTTATTCTGTGTGTTAGTTTGTTGGCTGTATGAGACTAGCTACTTTATTAGAACATCCTACTGATAATAATATTTTATTGAGTTGAGCTACATAACATTTGTTTTTTATTTTTTACATTTGCTCACCCATGTAATAAAGCACATGCAAGAACAGCATCTCTGTCAAGTCAAAATTGTTGCGAAGCTCTCTGCATCTCGAAAATGGCACGTC
The DNA here is from genome assembly GCF_024679245.1 of Pseudorasbora parva. NCBI lineage: Eukaryota > Metazoa > Chordata > Actinopteri > Cypriniformes > Gobionidae > Pseudorasbora > Pseudorasbora parva. The sequence goes on along the minus strand of NC_090180.1, from coordinate 20,763,204 downwards.
GATACTGGTCCTCTTTGATTTATTTTTTCACAAAGTCTGGTGCATAATGTTTGAACGACACTGCAATAGTGTGCCGCTAGAAGTTAAGCCATTGTCCTCATCTGTTGCCATGGTTTTTACGTAGTGCTGGGCGGTATGACCGTATTTTTCTAAATTATATCGGTTTCATGGTATATGATGGTATTTTTTTCCCCTATGCATGACCAGGTGTTAACCACATTTTCTGCTGATTGAGAGATTAAATACTGCAGTAGATTGACGTGAATGCCCTATTCTACTGTCATGAGAATTATTAATATAATATAAATTATATTTTAGCACTTTGAGATTTTGTTTAATATAAAGTGCATTATAAATAAAATTTATTATTATTATTATTATTATTATGAAAAGGGAATATTGTAGAAACATTCCACACTTGAGTTAATACAGATTTGCAAAGCCAAACCAAATGATGCTGTGGGGAGACAACCAATAAAACACTCATTACAACCACATGAATATTACAATATGACCACAGAAAAAAAAAAAAAAAAAAAGAGTTGAGGGCACCAAATCGGTAACACTTTACAATACGGGTGCACTAATATGCATTAATTCATGCTTAACTATAATGCACAGATAATCATGAGTTAATGTATTACTAATGGTGAACTAACCCATTTATCAATATTTACTGCATCAGCAACTAATGGAGATTCTACATGATTAATAGATTAATTAAATGTGTCATAATGTATTAATTCCTTAATAACATATTATAACTAATAATGTAAATGAATGTGTTAATTACCACAATGGGTCAAAGCTTTGCATTTCAACTTCCAGTTGTCTGCTTTAATGAATCATTAGCTAATGATTTATAAAGGTATCATTATGTTATGACTTTACTTGTTGGGGCACATGACTATTAACTAATTCAAAATTCATTCAAACCCCATAACCACAATTACATATTACTTAATAAGTCAGTTAATAGTCATGTGCTCCAACAAGTAAAGTCATAACATAATGATACCTTTATAAATCATTAGCTAATGATTCATTAAAGCAGACAACTGGAAGTTGTGCATGGCTTTGACCCATTGTGGTAATTAAAACGTTAATTTACATTATTAGTTCATATAATATGTTATTAAGGAATTAATACATTGACATATTTAATTTATAACAATTTAATGATTACTTAATTTATTAATCATGTAGAATCTCCATTAGTTGCTGATGCAGTAAATATTAATAAATGGGTTCCCATTCAGTCGGTCACTCTCGACGCCACGTCGGAGTACCGACGAATAGGAATCTCGCTTGCGAGAGCCAATCTACTTCGAGTCTAACTAAACGAGCCAATGCACATTGGCATGCAATGATTGCACCAGGTGCTCATGCCACGCCACGCGGGTATAAATGAGACACAGGTGATTGCATCAAATTATCCTTTTGCTTCGGAGCCGAGTGGTATGCCAGATATCACTCTTCACTTCGCAGTTCGACTGAGAAAGAGCCTGCCTTTTGGAAGAGATCTCTTCGGTCGGTGTTGGTGTGACAACACAGCAGCGGGTCGTGTGTTCTTCGGATCTTCTCTCTTCGTTGTCCATAAGAGCAACCACAAGGGCTGTTTTCACAGCTGGTACGGTGCGCTAGGTGGAGAGCGCTAAAAAGCCGTTCTCACGGCTGTTGAAAGCGTCCTGTGAGAGATAGCGCGCACGACAGGCTGCACTACATTCCTGTCTGTGTCGCCGCGGCCCCACCCCCTGCGTGTTTCAGCACCAAGGAGAGCGTCATTCTAAAAGAGCAACACAGATAGAGCTTGCGTCTTTTTAAAGATGACATTCTATCTGTGTGTTTCTGGGTGCGGTGGGTTCATTTCACCGCGGGATGGTCATCAGCGCTGTATCTCGTGTTTGGGCGTGCAGCACGCTGAGGCAGCGCTGGTGGATGACTCATGTTCTTACTGCGGGAACATGACCATCTCGGAGTTGCGGTCGCGGCTCCGTCTTGCAAAAGGCGGAGTCCCCGTGCCTCTGCCGCGATCTAACCCTCCACAGAGGGTTACTTCCGGTAGTAGCGCGGCCGATTTGAGGGTGACGGTGAGCGCGCTTCCTCCAGGGAACCAACCCGCGGGGAATCCTCACTCCTCCCGCGCTCCACAGCCAGTAGAGCTGCCGTTGGAACGAGGTGGGCCGTCCTCGAGATGCGCACCACCCGTATCCTTCGGGGCTCCCCGCGATGACGAAATGTCCATCGCTGCATCGGAGGGAGGGTCAGAGTTGTCTGGAGATGACGTGTCGGCGCAGGGGGCTCCTTCGGGAAGACCCGCTGTGCCCGATACTGATCCGGAGATGATGGCCATGCTTTCCCGGGCTGCCGAGAGGGTCGGGCTCGTGTGGAACCCTCCACCGTGTCCCGAGCCGTCGAGGTTGGACGATTGGTTTCTCGGGGTGGCCCGTGCTGGTTCTCAGCGCCCCACCCCGGTTCCTTTCTTCCCGGAGGTGCACGAGGAGCTCACTAGGTCGTGGACGGCACCTTTTACTGCCCGAAACCGGCCCAGTGGTTCCTCCTCCCTCACCACCCTTGATGGCGGACCTGCAAAGGGTTACACGCAGGTTCCTCCCGTGGAACGGGCCGTTGCTATGCAACTGTGCCCTAACTCCACATCAAGGGGGAACCCGTGTCTCCCCTCCCGGGCCTGTAGGTACTCCTCCGATCTGATCGGGAAGGCCTACCAGGCTTGTGGAGAGGCAGGTTCCGCCCTACACGCTATGGCGTTGTTGCAGGTTCATCAGGCCCAGGCACTGAAGGACCTGCACGAGGGTGGTCACGATCCCGCAGTTCTACAAGAGCTGAGGGCGGCGACGGACCTCGCGCTTCGTGCGACGAAGGTTACGGCGCGTGCCGTGGGACGTGCGATGTCCACTATGGTGGTCCAGGAGCGCCATCTCTGGCTGTGTCTGGCGGACATGAGGGATACCGACAAGATCAGGTTCCTTAATGCCCCCGTGTCCCAGACTGGCCTCTTCGGCGACGCGGTGCAGAACTTCGCCCAGCAGTTCTCGGCCGCACAGAAGCAGACTGAGGCCATCAGTCACATCATGCCGCGGCGGTCAGCTGCTGCCTCCACCCCGCCGCCGGCAGCGCCTCAGCCAGCTCGTCGCCGAGGGCGGCCGTCTGCGTCTGCCTCCGCTCCCGCGTCGCAGCAGCAGCCTCCACCCAAGCGGCGTCGTGGAGCCGGGCGCAAGCCGGCCGTCCCGCCCGTCCAGGCAGCCCCGAAGAAGGGCAAAGGCAAGGGGAAGCGGTCCTGAGACGGGCGACCCGGAGATGAGGAGGACTGCTCTCCAGGAGACGGTGACCGCACCGCTCCTTCCCCCGGAGGAGGGCCGGGTGGAGAATCTTGTGTTCCGTTTTGTTTCTGTTCCGCCGCTGGGCTCAGCCCCAGCGGTACCCAAATTTTCAATAAAAGAGCAGTTTCCTTCATCTCCGGGTCCCCAGGGGGCTCGGAGAGTTGTGGCCGGTCAAACGCCGGACCACTCTCATCCTCCTCCTGTGTCGCCAGTGGGCAGCAGCGGACGACGCACGGACACCCCACAAACTCCGTGCGGACCCTCTGCCCAGCCGTGGAATCAGGTAGGTGTCGCACGGCACACTCACACCTCTCTGCGGGCCGCCTCCACGAGACAGCCGCCCCAGACCGGTGCCTGTATTCCACCTCGCTGCCCCTCGGTGGGTACGCCGGTGGTCCCGATGATCCCGCTTGTTCGGTCTCTGCGAGCCTGGTTAGAGCTTCCCAGTCCGTCTCGCTGGCTCATTCGGACCATCAGGCTCGGCTATGCGATTCAGTTCGCCCGGCGTCCCCCCAGGTTCACGGGCGTCCGCTTCACTTCGGTGAAAGCTGCAGACGTCAGTGTCCTGCGTGCGGAAATCGCAGTCCTACTGGCGAAGGACGCGATAGAGCCGGTCCCTCCAGCCGATATGAGGACAGGCTTCTACAGCCCGTACTTCATTGTACCCAAGAAAACCGGTGGGTTACGGCCAATCTTGGACCTGCGAGTACTGAACCGGAGCCTTCACAAGCTACCGTTCAAGATGCTCACGCAGAAACGCATTTTCGAGTGCATCCGTCCCCAAGATTGGTTTGCAGCGATCGACCTGAAGGACGCGTACTTTCATGTCTCGATTCTCCCCCGACACAGGCCGTTCCTGCGCTTTGCGTTCGAGGGGCGAGCATATCAGTACAAGGTCCTACCCTTCGGGCTGGCCCTGTCCCCCCGCGTCTTTACGAAAGTCACGGAGGGGGCCCTTGTGCCCATGAGAGAACAGGGCGTTCGCATCCTAAACTATCTCGACGACTGGCTCATCCTTGCACAGTCCCGGGAGCAGTTGTGCGAACACAGGGACTTGGTGCTCAGACACCTCAGCCAGTTGGGTCTTCAGGTCAACTGGGAAAAGAGCAAACTCGCCCCCGTGCAGAGGATCTCTTTTCTCGGTATGGAGTTGGATTCGGTCAAGCGGACTGCGCGTCTCACGAAGGAGCGCGTCCAGTCGATGCTGAACTGCCTGAACACGTTTCAGGGCAGGATGGCGGTTCCACTGAAACATTTTCAGAGGCTCCTGGGGCATATGGCGGCTGCGGCGGCAGTAACACCGCTCGGCCTGCTTCATATGAGACCGCTTCAGCATTGGCTTCATGGCCGAGTCCCGAGATGGGCGTGGACACGCGGCACGTATCGGGTGAGCATCACTCCGTCCTGCCGCAAAACCTTCAGCCCGTGGTCAGATCCCGGGTTCCTTCGGGCCGGAGTGCCGTTGGAACAGGTATCCAGGCATGCTGTGGTCTTCACGGATGCCTCGTCCATGGGCTGGGGTGCCACGTACAACGGGCATGCAGTGTCAGGGGTTTGGACGGGCCCGCACCTGCAGTGGCATATCAATTGCCTCGAGTTGCTAGCAGTACATCGTGCACTGAGCCGACTCAAGGGCCGGTTACGGGGCAAAGATGTACTGGTCCGTACGGACAACACGGCGACCGTTGCGTACATCAACCGTCAAGGTGGTCTACGCTCACGTCGCATGTCGCAACTCGCCCGCCATCTCCTCCTCTGGAGTCAGAAGTGTCTGAGGTCGCTTCGGGCCATTCATGTCCCTGGGGTGCGCAACCGGGCGGCCGACGAGCTGTCACGAGCTGCGCTTCCGGGAGAATGGCGGCTCCACCCAGGTGGTCCGGCTGATCTGGGTTCAGTTCGGGGTTGCACAGGTCGACCTGTTTGCCTCCCCAGAAACGTCCCACTGCCAGTGGTTTTATTCGCTGACCGAGGGCACACTCGGCACGGATGCACTTGCGCACAGCTGGCCCCAGGGCCTACGCAAATATGCGTTTCCCCCAGTGAGCCTACTTGCACAGACACTGTGCAAGGTCAGGGAGGACAAGGAGCAGGTCCTGTTGGTGGCCCCGTATTGGCCCCACCGGACTTGGTTCCCAGAACTCATGCTCCTCGCGACAGCCCCTCCTTGGCCGATTCCTCTGAGGAAGGATCTTCTAACTCAGAGACGGGGCACCCTCTGGCACCCGCGTCCAGACCTCTGGAAACTTCATGTCTGGTCCCTGGACGGGACGTGGAGGTTCTAGGTGACTTACCTCAAGAGGTAGTTAACACCATCACTTCAGCTAGAGCACCGTCTACGAGACAGGCCTATGCCTTGAAGTGGAACCTGTTCGTCGATTGGTGTTCTCTCCGCCGGGAGGACCCCCGAAGATGTTCGATCGCGTCAGTGCTTTCCTTCCTGCAGCAGGGGTTGGAGCGGAGGCTGTCGCCCTCCACCCTCAAGGTTTACGTTGCTGCTATTTCTGCCCATCATGACCATGTAGAGGGTAAGTCGGTGGGGAAGCACGACCTGGTCGGCAGGTTCCTTAGGGGGGCGAGACGGTTAAATCCTCCTCGTCCTCCCTCCATACCCTCTTGGGATCTTGCTCTGGTGCTCCGAGCACTGCAGAATGCCCCATTTGAGCCTTTGCAGTCAGCAGAGCTGAAGATTCTGTCTATGAAAACTTTGCTGTTGGCTGCTTTGGCCTCCATCAAGAGGGTAGGGGACCTGCAGGCATTTTCGGTCGACGAATCGTGCCTGGAGTTCGGGCCGGGTGACACCCACGTGGTACTGAGACCCCGGCCTGGCTACGTGCCCAAGGTTCCCACCACTCCCTTCAGGGACCAGGTGGTGAACCTGCAAGCGCTGCCCCAGGAGGAGGCAGACCCAGCCCTAGCTTTGCTCTGTCCCGTCCGCGCTCTGCGGATCTACGTGGACAGAACCCAAAGCTTCAGGACCTCAGATCAGCTCTTTGTCTGTCACGGAGGCCAGCAGAAGGGAAAGGCTGTCTCCAAGCAGAGGATGGCCCACTGGATAGTGGATGCCATCACCTTGGCCTATCAGGCACAAGGCGTGCCCTGCCTGCTCAGGCTGCGAGCACACTCTACTAGAAGTGTTGCATCCTCCTGGGCGCTGGCACGTGGCGCCTCGCTGTCAGACATCTGTAGAGCTGCGGGCTGGGCGACACCTAACACGTTCGCTAGGTTTTATAGCCTACGTGTAGAGCCGGTCTCCTCCTGTGTTCTCACCTCAAACGGGTAGAAGCACTGAGAGGCCCGGCTCTTGTCGGCTTGCTGCGCCTCGGCGCTTAATTCTCCAGAAGCAAACTCTGTGAGTCCTCCACCGCCCTCGGTGCCGGGCGTGGCGGAGCGTCCGGCATCAGGCCCCTTACCGCTGAATCCTGGAGAACCGGTAATTGGCTGGGGCCATGTGAGTGACCCTACGGGGATCCCACACTTTTTCCACGGTTGCTCCTCTCGGAAGCCCGTGTCTTTCCCTTCTGAATCTGATCTGATCCATGTGGTGAGCGCTGGCTCTCCACGCAGAAACCACTCTCATGTGAGCGCCGCGTGAAGTTGAATTCCCCGCTGTAATCAAGGGCTGAATCCGAAATCGCCCCCATGACCATTATTTGAGGGGAGAGCTATTTGTAGTGTAGCTATTTGTAACGTGTCCGAAACCATAATGGACGTTACTGAGTGCACTCATTCCGTCTCACATTGCACTGCGATGAATGAACAGCTGATGTGGGCCTACACACAGCGGCTGTCCGACTTCACACGCTCGTTTTCATTATAACTATATAAGTGGAGAGTATAGTGAAATATGCTTCAGTGCACGATTTTGGATTCAGCCTTGCGATCTCATTTGTGCGATCTCACAACAGTGCAACAGTGAAAATGGACGCCTCTCAAACAGTGTCACATTGCGCCTTGTTACAAACTTGCGCCAGTGTCACATTGCGCCTTGTTACAAACTTGCGCCAGTGTCACATTGCGCCTTGTTACAAACTTGCGCCAGTGTCACATTGCGCCTTGTTACAAACTTGCGCCAGTGTCACATTGCGCCTTGTTACAAACTTGCGCCAGTGTCACATTGCGCCTTGTTACAAACTTGCGCCAGTGTCACATTGCGCCTTGTTACAAATTTGCGCCAGTGTCACATTGCGCCTTGTTACAAACTTGCGCCAGTGTCACATTGCGCCTTGTTACAAACTTGCGCCAGTGTCACTGCGCATTTTTACCGGTATATGTCGTTAAGCAGCATATATCGGTATTGCAGTTTCATCAAAATTCATATTGCAATGTAAATAAATAAATACAAATAAATTCGGTATAAACCAGTATACCGCCCAGCACTATTTTTACGGCAATTTAAAGCGAAAACCGAGGGTAACGCGGATATCAGTCAATCAATCAGTCAACTTTATTTATATAGCGCTTTTACAATCACTATTGTGTCAAAGCAGCTTCACAGTGTCAAACAGAACAATATTGCAACAAAATTAGATTTGGCTGTACAGTCGTTCTGGAGAAAATAGAGATCAGCTTATTTTAATTTATCATATAATCAACGTTCAATGTTGGCAGATCAGTATTACAGTTTATAGAATTAAATAAAACCTAATTCATAAATTTTATTTGTATATTTAGTTGACTAACATTGATCATAATTTTAGTGTCCCCAACTGAGCAAGCCAAGCCAAAGGCGACAGTGGCAAGGAACCAAAACTCCATCAGGGCATGATGAGAAAAATAAACCTTGGGAGAAACCAGACTCAGTCGGGGTGCCAGTTCTCCTCTGGATATGACATCATTGACAGGCGACTCCCTCAAATGTCCCAGTACCGTGGTTAAAATCAAAGTTTTCTCTAGATTTACAAATATTTGGAAACATTTGGGATATTGTAAGTAGGCTACTCAACTGAATAAAATATATAACACAGCCTAGTGGTTTTGGGATATATTTTTCTCCAAAAAACCTACATATTGCTAGCCTGGATGCCACCCGAACTTAGCCCCGCCCACACATTTTTTAGGTCGGGCAATTCGGTCGGGCCTTGCACCATAGAGGAGTAATTATCCCCAAACAGAAACTGTTTGGACCAATGAAATCATCAGGGCGGGCTTTAGACGATGACGGACAGATGATAAACAGTAACGTAATCATCCACGTCATCAAAGGGGCTTGGATCAGTGGCGTAACCATAATGTCACCATAATGTAGGGCCTACATCCCTTAATTGTAAAAAAGACACTCTTTTATAATCACTAAGATTCCAAATGTGATTTATTTAGGGGGGTTCGGGGACATGCTCCCCCGAGAAAATTTCGATTTCTAGGATCTACATATGTGCATTTTAAGATGTTCTGAAGGCCAAAAAAGTAGATAACAATATTACAGATATTATATTATTCTCAGCCAATAACTAGCCCTAATAGCTTATCGGGGGGTTCTCCAGGGAAAAAATGGCGTTTGGGGTGTAAAATGTGTGTTATTTTGGCAAGGTTGCCTGCTAAAATTCGCACTCATGGATCTATATATCACATAATAGTCGCTTCAACCCGCAGACATAGAAAACAACCCGTGGAAAAAACGCAGACTTGGCAACACAGTGCAGTTGAACTCTGTTGACATTTGACAATGCGTACCTTTGTTGCTCTGATTGGTTGTAGGTCTATCCAGTTGAGGTCTTTTCTGGTTCAGTTGAAACACGCCTCATAATCACAGCCAAATGGAGCAGTTTCAGACTCATATTCTGACTAGAATTGAGTATGACAATGTCAGGCTAACATATTGCAGTTTTAAACCTAGATAAATATTCCTTTATTGGTAAAGTGTGCATGTGTTCTTGGTGGTGGAAATAAAAGACCACTTCCTCATCTTCAGTTCGTGCCACACTGTAGACAATCCTTGAAAGCAGGTTACTCTGTCTAGAGAGAAAACTCAAAGTTTTGAACAGAATAGCTTGAGTGTGGAACTAGACACTGAAAGAGAGAATTGGTGAGAAATAAAGTAATATAGGCCACTGCAGCTAGACCAGATTACTGCGGTAGAGTCTAGAATCTCTTGTCCTGTATTGATCCATTGTGGCCCAGCTATTTTCCAAACAATGAGTAGCTGACTGACAGACAAAATTCATCCTGCTCTAACAAAACAGACAGATGAAATCATACAGTGCTCAGCTGTAATTAAACCCCAAATATGTCCGTTAATGTTGTGCAAGAAGTTAACCAAACCTGGAATTACAAGCAAAACAATTTATTGTGTATGTAATGCAGGATTTTAAAAAAAAAACCCTGATTTTTCTGTGCGTGAGACTATATTTCCATAAAAAAGCCTGGATGGTCTGGATGTCATTAATCTGCAATCAACTCATTTGGAAAATAAAGACTAAATATATCATTTATTGAGAGTAGGGTGAATCCATGTTGACCTGTATTTATTGATTGCACTTATGATCAGCCATTAAACAGGTTTCAACATATTGGATTCTAAAAATAAAAAATAAACCTTTTAACGGGCACTAATGAGCTACAATTGGTCTGCGTGACTGAAATATGCAATTAGTGTAATTAATATTGACTTTATGATTTGAGAGAGCTGACATCTTATAATTTACATTTTGTATTTCATACATCAACAGTATTTCATAGCCTAATGAATATATATGTATTAAGTAGATTTTCAAATAATTCACAGCTTTCTTATAACTTAACATCCTGTTACAAGGATTCATTTTCATAATGATTCTCCATTGTAAAATGTGAGTTCTTTGTTCCCGCTCGAAAAAAGAAGCTCCTGCTCCTGCTCCCAACAATTTTTCCGCTACTTTTCTGCTTTGTTACTTTCCTTTAAGTTTTGAAAGATAAAGAACTTGAAAAGCTTTCAGTCTTTTCTCTGTAGGCTTTATTCAAAAAGTCACCTTTAGCCAGTTTTATAATAAAAAAAAAGCACACAGCAAAATGCTAGAGAACATAAAAGTGGAAAAAGGCAAAATGGCACTGTAGAAATTCTCATAATGCATTTACAGTGAATATTTTGGTGTGGGCTCTCTTGAACAATTCATGACGTCTGACCTACCAACAGTTAATGATGCATTAGACAGACAGAAAAAAAAAATGAATTTGAGTCATCCAATTTGTCAATCTCTCATTCACACTTACTGTGTAGCTGGAGGTGAATTCGGTCGACCCCTTTTAGAGCATGTTCTTAACACAGTTCAAGTGGAGCGGAGATGCTAATGGACAGATACAGGACACAGCCAAAGGCAAATGGAGCGGTTTGGTTGCTGTACATGGAAATGTGTTTGTCGTCCATTAATTCTTCACATTTATTGCTGGGTGAATCTCATGAAAATGTCTAGGTCACCAAAAAAATTATATATTGCTTTAGAAAAAGAAGCCTATTTTAGGACCAATAACAAAACAAAAACAAGCCCATTCTCATTACTGTCCTTTGGAAATAACCCTTACATTATTTAAATTATACATCATGTTAGAATGTGTTGTATTTTATTTTATTTATGCTGACTTAATAATAATAATTGTATTTATGCAAAATAATTCGTCACTTTGTCAAGTAAGTTGTACAGTAGGAGTAACATGATGAAGTGGTTTTCACATACTGTATGATGACAGTTGTTTTTCAAAGTCTTCTCAGTGCTACCGTGAACATTACTGTATTTTCCTACATTCTTATAACCATTACAAATCAAGAATGGAAATTATAAAGTGCAGCTGAAACAACGGACAGCAATTGCATATGAGGGGGTCCGAAGCAAAAAACCCATCTGGCATGTTTTCTTTTAATAATGCTTTTTTTATATCAGGCTCCTGTGTTTAGGTCCAGTAATTGCACTCTTATGTCAATGAAAAGGTTAAAAATCAGTTATTGAAATACATTATTTTGAAAATATGTCACTTTAGTCAATTCATGGGTTTTTAACAAATGTACAATAAAGTCTTATTTGCAGTCCATGTGTGCTTTTTTTTTTTTTTTTTTTGGACAAAAAGACAGTAAAAGGTTGAAAAATCACTAAAGATGCAACTGGAAGTTTTGCAAATGATGAAAGCAGAATTCAAAATGTAACAATGAAGAAACCGCTCCACACAGTAGAGGGAGCTCTGATGCAAAGTGGCTGACACATCCATTTCTGCCAGAGTTTACAGAAGTACAAGGAGCACTTGTGTTTATTCGGAAAATCAGGTCATTGCAACTGTAACGATGGAAACTTTCGTACAGCCTCATTCATCTTGAAATCATATGATTCGATTCATGGTTTCGGTGGACTTAGAGGATTTTGCTGACAAAGAGAAGTGGCCTTTAGAGGTTTCTGCCAACAAACTGGTATGCTTATTTTTGAATGGGCTGATGCTGAGATTTAGCGGATTTGAAATGAAAGTATTTGATAAATATGTACCCTTTGTGCGGAGAGCATTCGCTCGATATCATTATCCTATTTTTGACAGAGGTGGCATTTAGTGGCTTTTGCATCTGAACTCTTCATATATAAATTTTGAATGTCTGTAAAAAGCTAACTAAAAATCTCATCCCACTGAGAACAAAATGAAGAAATCTGGTTTCAATTCCATGTGTGACATAAATGTTAGAAAATTATTTAAATCTGCCTGGGGCTGAAATATGAAAGCTTGTTTCTTCCACTGAAGAAGATTAATAAAAAAAATTTTTTAAAGGTAATTGCAACTTTTTCCTCTCGCAATTCTGACGTTTTATCTCGCAATTCAGACTTTTTATTTAGAAATTCTGACATTTATCTCGCAGTTCTGACTTTTTATTAGCCTGACATCAAGATGTTTGGTCTGGAAACTCACCATAGACAGGGCTCAATCCGAGAGGCGGGAAAAACGGTTGTCTTTCAAACTCCCTCTGCACTCGATAGGATACGGTACACAACCAACCAGAGCAACGAAGGTGAAACGGAGCTCGATTGGGTATAGATTAAACATTCACCGTATCCGGTCGGCAAAACTCGAACACATCTTCCCTTTTTAAGAATGACTTCAGTGCCGTTCTTTGTTCTTTTCTCAGAGAAAAGCTCAACTCCAAGTCTTCCACAGTCGTGGTCAAAGCTGATTCGAAAGACCGCCGTTCGCCAGTTTCTGTGTTTACTAGAAGCACGCAAACGCAACTCGGCCGTCATTATGTTAAGACCTGCCCACCGACTCTATGATATATGTGATTGGTCCGACCAGAGTTTGCCGCTTACAGCTCAGAAGGGTATTGAGAGTTGCTAGACGACACTCGCGGCAGATTAGATTTGCTGCCACTAGGTTGTGTCTAGATTTCTAGGCTAACTTTTTATCTCACAATTCTGACTTTTCAACTATAGAAATACTGACTTTTATCTTGCAATTGCAGGTTTATATCATTATTTTTTTTCTGGAAATTTGGGCTTTTTCAAATTAAAATAAGTCGCAATTCACTTTTTATTTTCTATTCTGTGGCAGAACAAGCTTCCATACATTTGCGAGTTTACATTTTATTTCTGAGAATAAAAGTCAGAATTGCAAGATATGAAGTCCAATTGTGAGTTATAAAGTTTGAATTGTGAGCGATAAACTGTGAGCTAAAAAGTCAAAATTGCGAGAAAAAAGTTGTGAGATACTAGCGAGATAAAGAGTCACAATGACCTTTTTTTTTTTTTTTTAAATGATTATTCCATGGTGGAAACAGGCTTAAGAGATAAAACTAAAACTGGAAATGAAAGAATAAAAAAAAAGAAGAAACAAACCAACAAACAAGAAGTCTGCTTCTCCCTGCAAGCTGTCCGTGTGTGTTTAGTTCAAAAGAAAGTCCCCGTGTGAAATTCAACTGGATTTCACTACAGAGCTACAAACAACAAAGAGCTTTCCAAAAAAAAGTCAGTGCATGTCACTTTCAAAAAATGATACACAGCAAATCCCAAAAGAAAACAAACTTGCATCAAAAAATAAATAACCCATCATGAAGAAAGTTATGGTGGACTCTCTTATGACAGAGAAGACGTGGGAGGTTCTTTGACCTCTGTGGGATCAGAAGATGTGTTTGAGATGTTTGATGCCATATGTCTTGAAGAACACCAGCAGGATTAGAGTCCAGAGCCCCAGAATGAAACCATCAGGAGGGTGCCAGTCTTTCTGCTTGGGTTTCTGTGAAGACATGTAGTGAGAACTGATCAGTCTGTTTCATAGCATGAACAACTGCATTTCATTTGCTCTACTGAGGTCTAAGAACTGGATTCACCATGTAAACACGGTAAGTGTGTCAGCCGTTTCCTTTTACAGATGACATGAAATGTTAATAGCAACTGCATTACGGAGGAAGATAAGATATATTTTTTAATGTTATTATTAATTTGTGTTTACGGCACTCAATCAGCACGTTTAGCTAGGTACAGAAAAACTTGTAGCTAGGCAACAGTCCAGTGACCAATCCTGAGTGGCGACATCACTACATGCATTCTAACAGCACGGTTTGGCAGTTAGTCAACCGAATTCTGGTCCAAAAACGGTTTGTGATTGTGCCGTGCTGTACCAAGCTCAAGTGAAAATATAACTAAAACCGTTTGTTGCCAGGTCCTAAAATTAACACTCGGCAAATGCCAAATGAGAGAAAAAATAAACGTTAACATGTATATGAAATGGTGTCCCTAGCCAGGTGGCCTGTAACCTTTTTATGAATTCTAACAATGCCTGAATGTGAACTACACTTGGGACACTTGGCATGCCGGCACTACATGGTCATGAAAGTTTGACAATCGAAAAATTAAAGCGCAAGACGACGCAAAAGAGAGCTCATTTTGTTACTCACGTGCTTTGTAAAGTTTTGTATGTGCAAATACTAAACTGAGCTCTCTGTCACATCATCTTGCACTTGAACAGACAAATTCACACAAAAGTATGTCATAAAATAGTGAGTATACTAGTAATACATAGTTGGTTATGTGTACAGAATCAGTATATTAGATCCACTCTTAAAGTGACAGCAGCCTAATATTCCTATAGCATTCCAGGTAAAATAAAAAAAAAAAAAAACTATTTAACAACTAACAAACACATTTCTATCTCACAAATCTTAAAAAGAAAAGGGAAAAAAGAATTACGAGATGTAAACTGGCTTTCTGACATAAAATTTCTCAGATTTGTGAGAACTTTTATTTTTTTACTAAAGATTAAATTAAGACAATAAATATAAATTAAAAGTGAAAGTGAAAGAGCAAAGGAAGGACTTATTTGTTAGTTGAAACTAAAAAGAATCAACAAACGAAAGAGGATAAAAGAAGAAATACAGAACAAATTAAAAAATTAATTAAAAAATGTATTAATTAAAAGAGCACAAATGAATGAAAACAGTAAGAATCGCCACGCGAAGGAACAGTGCAAGTAATTAAATGAACGGAAAGAATGAATGAATGAAAAACAGAACAAAAGAATATGTGTGAGGGAGGTTAGAATGAGTGAGGGAAAGAAAGGTCAAACAAAAAAGAACAAAAGAACGAAGGAAGAAAGAAAGAAAGACTAATTGGGTGACTGCAAAAAAGCACTTGACCAAATGAATGAATACAAAAAAATAATAAACAATAAAGACAGAACTCTGACAGAAGAGTAAAAGAAAGGGCAAACAAAAAACAAAATCAATAAAAGCACAAAGCAAAGGAAGAATGATCAAACAAATGGAAGAAAGAAAGAAAGAAAGAAAGAAAGAAAGAAAGAAAGAAAGAAAGAAAGAAAGAAAGAAAGAAAGAAAGAAAGAAAGAAAGAAAGAAAGAAAGAAAGAAAGAAAGAAAGAAAGAAAGAAGCAGACTAACAGAGCGTAATGCACTTCAGCATCAGAGCTCATCTGCTTCAGTCAGTGTTTGCACATTTACAGCTACATCATCACTTTGTGTATGAATATTATACATTTAAATCACCCACCATTAAACATGCGTTACCATTTATATGCTAATGCGGACAAAATATTCTACTGAAAAGAAAAGTTTAACCTCTAAAAAGAGTGCGCATAACTTTTCTAATTCTGTTCCAGGGGCCTGTGAGAGGGCACATTCTCCCAGGCCTCCGCTGCACCGTGGCTGAACATGACTGTGCTTCACTGCAGACCTTCATTATCAACCGCAATAGAGCCACAGCCCCAGGCCCGACTCAACACTGACCTAGAAGTGCACATAACCTGACGCGGATGCCGCCACCCACAGGAACCAGGGAAAGGGGGTTTATGTGAGGCATACTGCTTTGGGGAAAGACGGATGTTGTTTATGCCTGGGAGTGTGTTGACTGTCCTTTCCATCACAGCTGTGGTTGAAATACACTTTTAAAGGGATACTCCACCGCTTTTTCATATTAAACTATGCTATTCCCTTAACTAAGACGAGTTGATACATACCTCTCTCGTCTCGTAATCTCTCTGATGCGCGGTGACATTCTGATAGCATTTAGCTTTGCCCACTAAGCCCAGTTTATTCACTAAGGTACCAAAGAGACATCAAATAAAAAGCGACCAAACACCTCCACGTTTTCCCTATTTAACCACAGTTACACTAATAGCTGAATGACCTAGTATGGTGACACAAAATAAAACGTGGCATTTTTCTCAGCGGGTTAACAAGGATAACTATAATTTATGG
The DNA here is from genome assembly GCF_024679245.1 of Pseudorasbora parva. Taxonomy (NCBI): domain Eukaryota; kingdom Metazoa; phylum Chordata; class Actinopteri; order Cypriniformes; family Gobionidae; genus Pseudorasbora; species Pseudorasbora parva. Next base: position 20,747,219 of record NC_090180.1, on the reverse strand, counting down.
CGAAATAGGACTTTTGAGAGTACTTCGATTCGGCGCAGTAAAAAGTCACGCCTGAAAAATCCTCCCTCATATCTCCCCCTCCCCCTATTGACAGAAAGGAGAGAGGGAGATGAGAGGGCATCATGCTTTGGGGGTGTTTTTCTGCACATGGGACAGGGCGACTGCACTGTATTACTCCACCGCTTTTTAGGAGAAGATGACCAGGACCATGTATTGCGAGATTTTGGGGAACAACCTCCTTCCCTCTGTTAGAGCATTGAAGATGGGTCAAGGCTGGGTCTTCCAACATGACAATGATCTGAAGCACACAGCCAGGATAACAAAGGAGTGGCTCTGTAAGAAGCAAGGTTCTGGCGTGGCCTAGCCAGTCTGCAGACCTAAACCCAATAGAGAATCTTTGGAGGAAGCTTAAATTCTGTGTTTTTTAGCGACAGGCCAGAAACCTGACTGATCTAGAGAAGATCTGTGATTACGAGTGGGCCAAACAGAGTAGAACAGATTACGAGTGGGCCAAAATCCCTCCTGCAGTGTGTGCAAACCTGGTGAAAAACTACAGGAAATGTTTGACCTCTGTAATTACAAAAAAAAGGCAACTGTACCAAATATTAACATTGATTTTCTCAGGTGTTCAAATACTTATTTGCAGTTGAATCATACAAATAAATCATACACAATTTTTTTTTGATTATGTCTAGACATGCACCTACGATGACAATTTCAGACCATCCATGATTTCCAAGGGGGAGAACTTGCAAAATAGCAGTGTGTTCAAATACTTGTTTTGTTCAGTTTTATTTATTTTTTATTCTCCACTATAGTGGCTTAAAACATTTATTTTAGTTAGTTGCTAAGGCAGCATTTCTAATTTAAGTTTTAGTTTTTAGTTTTTTAATCTAACAATTATATTTATTTTATTTCAGCCTAATTCTAATTGACAAAAATGTGTATAATTCTTTTAGTTAACAATAATCACCTTGTTAGACACAATAATGATGGACTACAAGTCTCTCTATACCATCTCCTGTTATATGCTTTTTTCCCTGCATGTGTCTGAATGCTAGCCTCTGGCATCATACTCAGATTTTAGTCATTTTTGAGAGCAATAGTAAAGGTGAATGCATATATGATCAAGTTCTCCGTTTAGGATTAGAACAAATTCAACCCAAGCACTCTTTGATGATGGGAATTCTTACGTTACTGTTGATCATCTGTCCATCATCTTATATATATATATATAGAATTCAAATCAGAAGGCCTCTATTTACCCCATCGGAGCCGTGTGGAGCATGTTATTTGACGGACAGCTGCATTTTTATGGACTTCAAAAACAGCTACAACTAACTATGAACTAACATGAATGATTAAGAAACAATTGTATTGCTCAACTATTATTATACGGTGTAAAATGTATACTGTATATCATTCATGTAAGCTAGCTAAATAAGCTAATAAATTCTGTTTAACAAATCGGACTTGCAGTCTTTGACCTGACATTCACATACATGTTTTTAGGTTATAGCTAAAGAAACATTTATTTGTAATATTTTAATGTTTTAGTAATTATCTGTAGATTTTTTTTCTGTTAGAACTTGGCATTTTAATATATTCATATTTACATATGCAATTTAGAACATTTTCATGGTTCAGTACCGTTTTTTTTATTTCTTGTAATCAAGTTCAGCACTGTTTTGTGTTTTTTATTTTATTTGTTATTATTATTATTATCATTTGAATCTAGTATCTTTTAAAAACTATTGGTCGATTAATCGGTTATCGGCAAGCGTGTTCCAACCTAGCTGTCGGTATCTGTAAAATCCATCGGTCGACCTCTATTTGTAACGGTTTTTCTTCACGGAAGCTGTGTGCAAATATTTAATCTCAAGACAACATTTTGTGTCTAATTTATTTGAGACTAGTAGCCATGTAATAAGGGGGATAATGTACACCCAGCCTGTTGTTATCGCAGAATAAACCCAGACAGAGTGATCAGGACCCGGAGCGAAGCAGAGGTTTAACCTTAAGTAAGGTTAAGCCTTATTTAACCCTTTTCATCTTTCTTAAGTGTGTAATGTTGCTGTTTGAACATGAAAAAACTTTGCAAAGTTACAAAGCACAGTCACAAAGGCAGTTATTCTCAATATCACTGTCACTGTTTCTGAACTTCCTGAAACGCCTCTAATGTACTTGAGTTTTCTTCCAGGAACGAACACATCACAATATTTCTCAAATAATTCCCACCCAAGGCATATGCAAAATGAAGTGGCGAGGCCTGGTTGAGTTGTGCTAGTAGTGTGTTGCAACCATAAACTGTAAAAAAATAAGGACGTAGTGTCCATGATGTCACCCATAGGATTCCGAAGAGCCGTTCTGAAGCGTCAAGTAGAGACGAGCTGGCCGTTTCCATCTTGCCAGCACGTCATCGCGCATCACACCCGGATAACAGAAAGTGGGACGTGGGTGGAGCTGAGGTGACGCAATTGACTAACACACAGAGGATAAATGGACAAATCAAATGGTCGATCAAAGTGGCCACACCCTTAATTATGCTTTATATAATGTAAACAAATAAGTTATAAAAAAAGTTTTTTTTTTCTTCTGTAAAGTTGGGCATTTTAACATGGGCCTCAATGAGATTCGGCTCCCTTCTGGAGCCTGTGTGGCCAGTCGATGAATTGCAGTTTAAGTTACTTGCGCACTGGCTTCAACAGAAACTGTGGGAGGTTGCCGCTTGGTTGCAACTCACTGTTATGGTAAGAGGTGTGACATTTAAAATTTTTTTTACTCAAAGTGGTTGACCAATCACAACATACTGATCCAGCCGACCAATCAGAGCACATTACGCTTTTAGGAAGGAGTGGCTTCATAGAGACCGGAACTAAACAGAGCGTTACTGAAAGACTAGAAAAAGAGGTGATGTAGCTGTCGAATATGTGAAAAATAATGCCTCTCTTGAACATTCAAACATTCAAACATATTTTAGTAGACCCCAAATACAAAATCAAGACTTTATAAAAGGGCATAATATGGCCGCTTTAACAAGACTTCCCTGTTTTTCTCTAAGAAATAATAATGTTAATAACTGTATCCTTTAAATGTGGCTTTTTTTCTTAATTCCTAACATTTTTCACTTTATACCCAGCGAAATCACATGCTGCAAGACAATGTTTTTCCCTCCTTCAGATGGTAAGGACACCAATAATAAGTGGCCTTCATCTGCATAATACATTGCAGCTGAGTGTGGAGGACAGCGGAGGAGACGTCCTGAGTGCTGAGGTAGTTAACCTCCGCAAGTAAGAGGGAAATGGGAGGGTGAAGACTGTACATAAGGGGGCTTCTCACATGGCTGAACGCGAACTGATGGATTGACTCTGACAGACTGCTTAGTCTACCTCCGGGAGTGCTCAAGGAACTGAGCTGAAGTTAACTGGAGCCACGATAATGAGGAAGAGGAAGTTGGAGATTATTCAAAGATTAATAGCATTTGAGAAGTTAAAAATGGTTTAGAACATGAAGTTTGGGACTGCACTCACAAATAATGTGCATTGATAGTCAGTTATGGGATCAGACGTTTTCACCTGGCGAATGATGAAATAGGTGAAACATTTCTGACACTGCAGAAGGAACGTGAGAGACCAGAATATCAAAAAGATTTGATTGTGGACTCTTTTGAATTGTACCAGGAAGTAACTACCGAGAACACCCGAGTGACGTCATAGCAACAAGATAAAACACTCATCAGCTAGGTGAGCTGATCATTATTGAAAAATAAACCTGGACAGAATGATCAGGATGGGTCCTGACTGTTTTTTTTTTTTTTTTTTTGTTAACAATCACAAATGACTATTTCATTTGTTAAAACACATTTTTGTTAGCCAGACACCTCAGACATAAAATATTTACTTGAAGTACCCCATAAAAATTATAAGTTGCTGTATCATTCTAAATATATGACTATAATATAAGAATATCATTTTCTTATTCTTAGAAATACATCTGAAAAACAGTTGTCTTATATTCAGAGTCTAGACTTATTACCAAATACGATGGTCAAGGGCTGGACGATATGACCTAAAATCAAAACTTGATTAATTGAACACTGTTAAATTCAATTGCTTTGTTTGTTTTTTGCCCTCATAGTTCACTTGGCAAGGTATGCAATGTAAATATGCTTGACTTATTAAAATATATAATTAAATATTAAAGTATACAAGTATTAGAGCTGTTGAATGATTAATTGCGATTAATCACATCCAAAATAAAAGCTTGTATTTAAATAATGTGTGTGTGTGTATTTATATATACATAATAATTACACACAGTACACACTCATATATTGTGTAAACAAACTTATTTTGGATGCAATTAATCTGATTAATTGTTTGACAGCACTACAATGTTACAAAATAAACATTCATCGATGAGTACTTTTTACTTTTAATACTTAAAGGGGTACTTCAGCTCTGGGAAGATGGATCCGTATTTAAACTAGGTCATTAATGTAGTAGAAATGTGAAATTATTTTTTGAATGTGGTACCTTCTAGACTGAGAAATGTCATCAAATTCTCATGAAAGACAACATTATCCAGAATGCTTCGCTGCCCTACGAGGCCACTCAAAAAGCCACCGCTACTGGATTACTGTGACTGAGTAGGAGAAATGACACAATTAAATACTGAACGTGTCTGTTCAATATAATGAGTGAGTCGCAGCGCGAGTGTCACGGCACTAACGCTGCAGTAGTCAGATTATATTCATCGTCATGAATGAGCTCTCGTGATGAGAGCTGAGGTAATCGCGACCGCACTCGCGGCATATACATTCACAATGTGTGTTCAGTCTGGCGCGTTTTCATTTCATGCCTTTGAAAGCTTAACTTTCATAGGAATTAATTTGGGAAGTTAAAACACGTACATTGCTCAGCATAGCGCTGTACTTGCAGCTGCAAGCTGTGCTGTGAGTGCGATCTCCCCTATGGCTCCCTCTGCTGGCTGTAGTCTTTAGCCTTTGGCCAAAAATTCCTCAGATGATGCAAATATCGTCAATTTGCGTCATCGGAGGAATTTTTCTAGAAATAATATGCATAAATCTCTTGTCTCAGGGGGATATGTGGGAGGGAAGCACAATTTGAATATACTCCAGGGTTTCTACTGATGCAAAGCCATATGCTAATCACTGAAGTAACCCTTTAAGTATATTAAAAATCAAGTACTTCTGTCTTTTTACTCAAGTAAAATTGAAAATGAGTATTTTACCGGAGTAATATTTTATTAAGGTATCTGTACTTTTACTCAAGTACTTGATTTGTGCACTCCGTCCACCACTGAAGGTAACATGACATGCAAGTTGTATGTAAGAAGGATGAGGTTGAGGGCCATGAGAGAACGGAGCGGGGCTTGGATAAGTATTGGTGATTGGATAAGTATTTCTCTGATAATTGCATTAATGACAATGTTCAATTTCTCATTAATGCAATTATCTAATCAACCAATCAAATGGCAGTTGCTTCAATGCATTTAGGGGTGTGGTCCTGGTCAAGACAATCTCCTGAACTCCAAACTGAATGTCAGAATGGGAAAGAAAGGTGATTTAAGCAATTTTGAACGTGGCATGGTTGTTGGTGCCAGACGGGCCGGTCTCAGTATTTCACAATTTGCTCAATTACTGGGATTTTCACACACAACCATTTATAGGGTTTACAAAGAATGGTGTGAAAAGGGAAAAACATCCAGTATGCGGCAGTCCTGTGGGTGAAAATGCCTTGTTGATGCTAGAGGTCAGAAGAGGATGGGCCGACTGATTCAAGCTGATAGAAGAGCAGCTTTGACTGAAATGACCACTCGTTACAACCAAGGTTTGCACGAAAGCATTTGTGAAGCCACAAAACGCACAACCTTGAGTCAGATAGGCTACAACAGCAGAAGACCCCACCGGGTACCACTCATCTCCACTACAAATAGGAAAAAGAGGCTACAATTCTGTAAAAGAGGCTGTCAAAAGAGACATTCAGATGGTAGAGTCAGAATATGGCGTAAGCAGAATGAGAAAATGAATCCATCATGTCTTGTTACCACTGTGCAGGCTGGTGGTGGTGGTGAAATGGTGTGGGGGATGTTTTCTTGGCACACTTTAGGCCCCTTAGTTCCAATTGGGAATCGTTTGAATGCCACGGCCTACCTGAGCATTGTTTCTGACCATGTCCATCCCCTTATGACCACCATGTACCCATCCTCTAAAGGCTACTTCAAGCAGGATAATGCACCATGTCACAAAGCTCAAATCATTTTAAATTGGTTTCTTGAACATCACAATGAGTTCACTGTAGTAAAATGGCCCCCACAGTCATCAGATCTCAACCCAATAGAGCATCTTTGGGATGTGGTGGAACGGGAGCTTCGTGCCCTGGATGTGCATCCCATAAATATCCATCAACTGCAACATGCTATCCAATCAATATGGGACAACATTTCTAAAGAATGCTTTCAGCACCTTGTTGAATCAATGCCACATAGAATTAAGGCAGTTCTGATGGTGTGTGTGTGTGTGTGTGTGTGTGTGTGTGTGTGTGTGTGTGTGTGTGTGTGTGTGTGTGTGTGTGTGTGTTAGGGGTTGACCGACTCCCGATTTTTTTAAAGTCGACATTTATGTGGAGAAAGTCGAGTCGACGTCGAGCTATGGCATATGACACAGCGCTGCCCATGAGGTTATTGCTCTTGCATAACAGCTTTTGTATCAGTTCTTTTGTCTTTTTCTGCTCATTTTGAATAAGATACAGATAAAGTAGCATGATAAAGATATGAATGCATTAGTGAGTGATTTTTTGTGAATTAATTCTACCTGCCAGCATCTCTCTATTAATAGTGAAGCTGTGAGTTTTAGTTATCAAGAAATATATGCTAGAACTTTTCCGTTTCTAAGCTATTTTATTGATAAATCACAGAACAGAGTTGACAATACATTTCTGCGCTACTGAACAGTTTTGTGTGAGGCGTGCGCGATCTCCGTGTGACGTGTGATCCGCTATGTGTGTGCGTTGCAATGCAGCACACATTCGTTTAGTGCGATGATTAACTTATGTGTACAATAAGCGTGCATTCTCCCGATCAATTTTGACCATCCAGATGTTATAATCAAACGTGTCTTGTGGAGAGCTCTGGAGTATACATTTATTTGTCATTTTTAACAGTTAAAAGCAGAGCCTGCATGTCAGGAAATTGCTTATCCTGTTACGCCTTCTATAGGCCAGCGACTAGTCGACGTCAAGCTTCAAGCATCATGGCAGAGCATTAAAGTCGATTAGTCGACTAGTCCATGCAACCCCTAGTGTGTGTGTGTGTGTGTGTGTGTGTGTGTGTGTGTGTGTGTGTGTGTGTGTGTGTGTGTGTGTGTGTGTGTGTGTGTGTGTGTGTGTTGTATTTTGAATTTGTAGCTGGACTTTAAAGGAGACTTAAACCTCTTTTTAGTTGTGGTTGTGTCTCAGTCCACATTTACACGGTGATGTTTCAGGAATGCAATCAAAATGAATAATAATAATATTACTAATCATAATAATTATTATTGTAGTTTTAACTCTAATTTAAAAAAAATGAAGAAATATTTAACCGTTATAAATTATAATTGTACTCTAAAATAAAATAAATAATTTGATATGAATTAAAATTCTGCATGTTCAAACCCTCAAGATTTGAACATTTAAAATCCTTGAGCTCTTTTTAGTGGAATACTGCTGAAATGCTTTAAACTTCTGGCCACAAAAAAAATGTTATAAATGATGCAAATATGTAAATAAAGGGAACATAGTTGAGTTGAGTTCCCAAATGCACATTAAACTCACAGAACATGCAGCAATTTGCTGCATTTGATGCGAATCACGTTTTGAAACATGCAGAGGAGGATCAGACTACACAGTTATTTCATTAAATCACAGCCTTTGATTTGACAGTCAAACTACATCACGGTTATTGTGCAGCCCAATTTATCTGACTTTAATGTTACATTGGATATTATTAATTATTATTAGCTTTTCATCAATTTATAAACCTCTTGCAGTTTTCTCAAACCCTGCTCATATTGCCCTGCTTACATGCTTGCTTACCATGAAATAAATAATTTCATCCCTAATCAATACTTCATGTCCATTTATTTATTTGATTATGTGAGAATAACGAGGGTTGCTATGAGATATGTGGAACTAGAACGTTGTAGGAGATCACACAAAAGTGTAGGTGTTCTCTGACACGTTTCAGCATGTTTAGCTGTGAAGTAGTTCCAGATCTGGACCGTATTACAGCTCCATTTCACTTTGCCAAATAATATTGGTTATTTCAAAGAGCTATGTAGTGTACAACAACAAAAGAAAAACAAAGATATTGGCCAAAGCAAATAAACAATTTCCATATTTTTTCCTCTAAATTACTTTTATCTACGGAAAGCACATCACCCCTTTCACTTTCTCGGTCACGCACACATACAACACAGAACCTTGCTGTCAGTAACACCCTGCTACTTAATAAGTAAAGTGCATACATGATATATTTTATACAACGGGGCTGTTGAATGCAAAACAAAGTGCTGTGTCTGACCAATCAGAATTGATTAGTAATGTTGAAAGCTGAGCAATAATGTGTAATAATCCGAAGGCATTTAAAACAACAAATCTCTCAAGAATGCAAAGTGACTATTGAAAAAAGTCTGTTGTAATTGGTCTACTCTGCTCTGATTGGTCAGATGGCGCCTCAGTCTGTTGTGATTGGTCTACTGTGTTCTAAATAGTTAGACGGCCCATTCTGTTGTGATTGGTCTACTTTGCTCTGATTGGTCAGATGGCCCAGTCTGTTGTTATTGGTCTACTCTTCTCTGATTAGTGAGATGGCCCAGTCTGTTGTAATTGGTCTATCTCTGCTCTGAATGGTCAATGCCGCATTCTGTTTTGATTGGTCTACTCTGCTCTGTTTGGTCAGACAGCCAAGTCTGTAGGTACGTTTACATGGAGCACTTTAATCGGTTTAAAAGTCCAATCCGAATTAAAATGCTCCATATAATCACTTCAATTGGAATAAAAAAGCCCAAACCGAATGAAATTGTAATCGGTTTGAGAGGGGTGGGGATAAACCTTTTCATGAACCGATCAAACGGAAAATGTAACAATGTAAACGGCCTGACCCGATTACTTTGCAATGTGCATCCTTATATGACGTGATACACAGCGTGCGCATTCACCACTGCCGCGCTCACACGCAGGATAATGTTGAGAGGAAAGTTAATTTTTCTGAGGGGTAAACTTTGTATTTCGTTAGAAGTTATGAAGATAATGTTGGCATAATGACACATCCTCTTATCTTGACAGGGTTTGTCCCAGGCACTTTTTATTTCAACTGCGCCTGACAGAAGAATTTATTTTTTTGAGACGATTTACAATAAATAAAAAGCTTTTATAAAACTGTCCTTATAAAAAAGTCCTGGTGCCCGTTGAGAGTTGCTATGGCATCCGTGAACACATTCCAGCTGCTTGAAAGGACAGAGTCGACATTTCTGATGCGGCAGACAAACTACTCTGTGATGATTGCGATTGAAAGTCAGCACATGTAAACCCCAGATCGGTTTAGGGCTGTCAACGAATCTTCTAAATTCAAATATATATTCAAATAGTTTTTAAAAAATGAATTTCGAAGGTGAAAGTTAATATTAAAAAAAAAGGCAGGAAAAAAATCCCCCGCCGCTGTAGTAGAGGCGTGGCTGTCTGCTTCGCGCGCCTGAGGGTCAGGTCACAGGAGTCGCACTGTCACTGCTGAAAGTTAAAGCGTCTTGCAGTGAAGATGGCAGAAAGTGCAGAGCCCAACTCGACTGCAGCAGAGAAGGATTTTGGATTTTGGTCGGTAGGAGGTAAAATTGTTGAGCCGCGAGATAAAGTTATATGCAAGCTATGTAAGATACAGTTAGCATACCATGCCTTATTTTATTTAACGTTAAACAGAAACATTACTAAAGTGTAGTCTACTGTACTGACTGAAGAGATATTGCATGAATAAAGGATAAATGCACTGCTAACACTGGTGTGATTATTTACCATGTCAAGGAAAAAGCTCCATGTTTAGCACAGCTCGCTCGGAGCGCTCAATATGCTGTAAAACTTCAATTAATATTAATAATATTTGTTTCAATCACTGAATGAAGCCTGCTATATTTGGGACAAGAGTCGCGAGTCTCGCGACCTTAAATTGCTTGCACAAAACTCTTGATCAGCACTCAAAGTTTGTTCATTTAAACCGTTATCCGCAGTGAGGGCGAGAGAGAGAGGTCTTGGCTATTAGTTAATTTATTTATATATAATAATTATATAATTTATAATAACAATCTACTTGTTTTTGTGTAAGTAATACATTGCCAAATATGTAACTTAAATAGACAAACTATACAAGTAGTTAATGTCTCTTTGTATTCATTTGTCCTGTTATTGACGTAATGCGCGTCATTGACAAAATGCGCGCCCAGATGTTCAAATAGTTCGAATATTCGTGTTTGTTTTTGAGGGAATATTCGAACGTCATTTTTGAGCAATTTTGACAGCCCTAGATCGGTTTAGATAACGTCTCATGTAAACAGTCCACTACATTTTTTAAAATCTGAATTATTTTAATTGGAATGACAAAAAAAGTGTACATCTAAACGTGGCTTGTTATGTTTGATCGACTGCTTCTAGTACATGTCGGAAATGAAAAAGTCCATCTGACTTTCAGCTCTGAAGACTTCCTCAGCACTTGATACACAGTGATACGAAGAGTAACAGTGCAGTCAGTTTTACCATATCAATTCAAGCCCAAGTCCTCGTCCTTTTGTGGAATTCAACAACATGAACCAAATTCTTCCAGGACTCAGCTACAACTACAGAGTTTGAGGGTGTCACAAATTAGACATTATTCCAAGGAAGCTAATGAAGACCAACTAACATTAAACAAAATGTTTCAAACCTATGGAGGAATTACTGACGACTCATTTCAGGCATTTCAGAATTGGTTCTTTCTCTTGGAAGACAATAACTTTATTTATTGTGTACTTTGATCTTTGAAACTTTGCAGATCTTTTACTTTCACAAACAGCTATATAAATACACACTTAAATGAAAGGTACCTGAAAAAGTATAGGGACACTTTACATTTCTTCTGGATATGAAGTAAAACACAGGTAGAAGCTTGAAAATGTTGGTTTCCATTAAGGTTCATAACATGATGAAAAACTTGTCAAATTCTTAAAAACTCTTCTTTAGCAATTCTACAGAAGAATAAAAGTCATAGGTTTAGAATGAAATGATTTTTGGGTGAACTATCCCTTTAAGTTCTCTAGTAAATCATACTTTATGCATGGAATTGTACTCCATTCTGCTGCAATTGAAACTCCGCCATCAAACCTCACGCTATTCCGTGAGGAAATTATTTTCGATTTGACTGGTTCACAACCCAGCCAAAAAGGACAAAAGGAGTACAGACATGCATCCTCCTCCTCCAGCTTTGATTCCCTAAAGCCATAGTGCTGAGGCATCAAACTGTCAAGACAACAAATAACTATTCAAAGCTGAAGGCAAGCATCCTCAGAGAAAAATCATCCCAACAAGCAGAGTAATTGAGTTTGGAGAAAAGCATTCAGCTGAGTACACTGTGATTAGTCTCTGACATTTAAAGCCTGATTTAGAAGCAAGAATGATCGCGACACAAAGGGGATAACCTCATCGTCAACCGGAGATAGATGGTTTGACGCAGGAGACAGCACGGCTTATAAGTGTTCTTGGAAGAAAAGATGGGGTTACGGACCAGTGTTCCCACTGCTATGACCTTAAACACTGGCTAGATTTGTTAAATAAATTCAACAAAAGCCATATTCGTACAATAATTGTTTCTTACGTGGACATTTGTAAAAATACATTTGCAAGCCATATGTGTTGAAACTTGGTTTTTGGTTTTTTGTGATCCTGCGCAGCTGGGAATCGAATGATTGTATGCTGTAAAAAATGTCATATGCTTGGTATAATAAGAATAAATGCATATTTAATATAATGATAGAGAAATAATATCCTAATTATTATTTAATTATTTAAATCTGTTTAAAAATAGGACGATATAGGCTATAGATGCGCATTATATGCACATTATTGCTCTTGTAAATAATTGCCAGCATTTCAGTAATAAAATGCTAGATCTTTAAAATACATCCAAATTACAGCGAAGCCCAACTGTGCGGTGCTCTGCACTGGTCAAAAAGGATATGAATAGTGAATTTTGAAGTGTTATATTCTTGAAAACTGTGAGATGTGGATTCGGAAATCAATTACATTACCACATGACCTTGGTGTTTGACACAAAAAATAAATAAATAATAAATAAATAAATAAATAAATAAATAAATAAATAAATAAATAAATAAATAAATAAATAAATAAATAATAAAAAAAAAACAGTAGGTAATTAGGCTGGGGTTTTTTTACGCGGGTGGTGGGAAAACACATTGACATTCTGGATTCAGACTGTGGACAGCAATAAAATCACTGCCCCTGTAAATGATGAAAATACCGTGCACCTTAATACATTTTCTTATCAAACTGGTGAGCATAAACAATAAAAAACAATTAAAAAGAATCTTAATTATTCCACGCTTTTGACTGTTGGTGTGAATGGTACAGGATAGAGCAGATTACTATGATCTGGCATACTTTATTGAGACTGCATATTATTTCTCCAACACTGTGCTCCAGAGGCCAGTAAAAACTTTTTAAATTAGTGAAAATGAGCTTGACAACACTATGTTACTGAATGTATGGAGTTATACTGCCCTTCTCCATCATTGTATCATCATTTGATAAATTACTGTTGCCACGATCAATAGAAAATGTAAATAAAGAACATCATAAAAAAACAGTAATATGGTGCAATCTATAAAGTCAATTTACAGAGAAAGGAGGCATATTTAAGAATATTTTAAAGAATTACAAAGACTTAACTAAACTATAAGCTGTAGGTTAAACTGGATTGCGGATGATTAGTTAATATGATGCAGACTACTCCATACAAAAGTGATGCAATTATTAAATGAATTATGCACATAGTATCAGGGCAATTTGAGGCACAATTATTCATCCATGGTGCAGAATTGCATTGGCTATCTTAAATAATTCTGTGCTGTTCTAAAAATGCTCTTTAATGTGTCAGTCTTAAAGGATTAGTTCACTTTCAAATGAAACATTTTCTGATAATTTACTATCCCCATCTCATCCAAGATGTTAATTTCTTTCTTTCTTCAGTCAAAAAGAAATTACATTTTTGAGGAAAAGATTCCAGGATTTTCTTCACATAATGTGCTTCAATTGAAACCAAAAGAGTGAAGGTCCAAATCAATGCAGTTTCAAAAGCACTTTAAAGGGCTTCGAAGGGCTCTGCATGATCACAGACGAGGAATGGTGTCTTATCTAGCGAAACGAACGGCCATTTTCAAGAAAACAAAAAACATTTATATACTTTTTAGCCTAAATTGTTCATCTTGCGCTGTTCTGCGACGTGCCACGGATTGCGCAAACACGTCGGAAAGGTCACGCCGCCCCAAGTGAACGTGGGAATAATTATACAATTGCCAATTTCAAATTCCTCAGACATCGTTGTTTAACTTTTTTTTTTTTTTGCTAAAGGATGTTTGTATTAGTTTTCACACATACGCAGTCTTTGCACATGAACACGAGGGGCTGTATTTCCGCCTACATCTTTTTAAAGTGATTGCGCAATCCGCTGAATGTTGCAGAGCAGTGCAAGATGAGCAATTTATGTTAACATTTACATTTACATTTAATCATTTAGCAGACGCTTTTATCCAAAGCGACTTACAAAAAAGGGGAGAGTAATAGAAGCAACGAAACAGACAAGGCCAACAACCTGTAAGAATATACATGTTAAAAAGTATATACTTTTTTTTTTAAATTATTATTAGAAAATGACAGATGGTTTCACTAGATAAGACCCTATTCCTCAGCTGGGATCGTGTAGAGCCTCTAAAGCCCTTCGAAACTGCATTGATTTGGAACTTCAACATTTTGGTTGCCTCTGAAGTCCATTATATGGAGAAAAATCCTGAAATATTTTCTTCAAAAAAATGTAATTTATTTTCCACTGAAGAAAGAAAGACACAAACATCTTGGATGAGATGGGGATGAGTAAAATATCAGGAAATTTTCATTTTGAAGTGAACTCATTCATAACTTTGATTTATTAAACATTTTGAATCTAAGAAAAGACATCTTAAACTGCAAAATATCTGACAACTTGAAATTGATGTTGGCTTGCAAATAAAAGTATCAGTCATAATCAAATTTTAACGGGCCCATGGCTACATTGCAAATCAAACATGTATATAAGTTATGAATGGAGGAGGATATGTATACATTTTTTTTAATTTTACACAAAGTTTGATGAATATCTCATCTTGGGAACAGCAAAACAATCATTCTTTAGCCAGCATAAGATGATCAGAAATAATTAGGGCTGTTCAGTACGGTGCCCTAGTAGTGCAGCCATACTAAATTAAACCACAACACAACAAATTTGCCACAACACAACGGAAACAAGGCACAACACAACGAAATCACCACAACACAACGAAAACACCACAACACAACGAAATCACCACAACACAACGAAATCACCACAACACAACGGAAACGAGCCACAACACAACGGAAACGAGCCACAACACAACAGAAACGAGCCACAACACAACGGAAACGAGCCACAACACAACGGAAACGAGCCACAACACAACGGAAACGAGCCACAACACAACAAAATCACCACAACACAACAAAAACAAGCCACAACACAACAAAATCACCACAACACAACGGAAACGAGCCACAACACAACGAAATCACCACAACACAACGGAAACGAGCCACAACACAATGAAATCACCACAACACAACGGAAACGAGCCACAATACAACAAAATCACCACAACACAACGGAAACGAGCCACAATACAACAAAATCACCACAACACAACGGAAACGAGCCACAACACAACGGAAACGAGCCACAACACAACGGAAACGAGCCACAACACAACGGAAACGAGCCACAACACAACGGAAACGAGCCACAACACAACAAAAACAAGCCACAACACAACAAAATCACCACAACACAACGGAAACGAGCCACAACACAACAAAATCACCACAACACAACAAAAACAAGCAACAACACAACAAAATCACCACAACACAACGGAAACGAGCCACAACACAATGAAATCACCACAACACAACGGAAACGAGCCACAATACAACAAAATCACCACAACACAACGGAAACGAGCCACAACACAACGAAATCACCACAACACAACGGAAACGAGCCACAACACAACGAAATCACCACAACACAACGGAAACGAGCCACAACACAATGAAATCACCACAACACAACGGAAACGAGCCACAACACAACAAAATCACCACAACACAACGTAAACGAGCCACAACACAACGGAAAAGAGCCACAACACAAGGAAATCACCACAACACAACGTAAACGAGCCACAACACAAACGAAAACGAGCCACAACACAAGAAAAACGAGCCACAACACAACAAAATCACCACAATACAACAAAAACGAGCCACAACACAACAAAATCACCACAACACAACAAAAATAAGCCACAACACAACAGAAAAGAGCCACAACACAACAGAAAAGAGCCACAACACAACAAAATCACCACAACACAACAAAAACGAGCCACAACACAACAAAATCACCACAACACAACAGAAAAGAGCCACAACACAACAAAATCACCACAACACAACAGAAAAGAGCCACAACACAACAAAATCACCACAACACAACAGAAACGAGCCACAACACAACAAAATCACCACAACACAACAAAAACGAGCCACAACACAACGAAATCACCACAACACAACGGAAACGAGCCACAACACAACAGAAAAGAGCCACAACACAACAGAAACGAGCCACAACACAACGGAAACGAGCCACAACACAACGAAATCCCCACAACACAACGGAAACGAGCCACAACACAACAGAAAAGAGCCACAACACAACAGAAACGAGCCACAACACAACGGAAACGAGCCACAACACAACGGAAACGAGCCACAACACAACAGAAACGAGCCACAACACAACGGAAACGAGCCACAACACAACGGAAACGAGCCACAACACAACGGAAACGAGCCACAACACAACAGAAACGAGCCACAACACAAACGAAAACGAGCCACAACACAAGAAAAACGAGCCACAACACAACAAAATCACCACAATACAACAAAAACGAGCCACAACACAACAAAATCACCACAACACAACAAAAACAAGCCACAACACAACAGAAAAGAGCCACAACACAACAAAATCACCACAACACAACAAAAACGAGCCACAACACAACAAAATCACCACAACACAACAGAAAAGAGCCACAACACAACAAAATCACCACAACACAACAGAAACGAGCCACAACACAACAAAATCACCACAACACAACAAAAACGAGCCACAACACAACGAAATCACCACAACACAACGGAAACGAGCCACAACACAACAGAAAAGAGCCACAACACAACAGAAACGAGCCACAACACAACGGAAACGAGCCACAACACAACGAAATCCCCACAACACAACGGAAACGAGCCACAACACAACAGAAAAGAGCCACAACACAACAGAAACGAGCCACAACACAACAGAAACGAGCCACAACACAACGGAAACGAGCCACAACACAACGGAAACGAGCCACAACACAACAGAAACGAGCCACAACACAACGGAAACGAGCCACAACACAACGAAAACACCACAACACAACGGAAACGAGCCACAACACAACGGAAACGAGCCACAACACAACAGAAACGAGCCACAACACAACGGAAACGAGCCACAACACAACGGAAACGAGCCACAACACAACAGAAACGAGCCACAACACAACAGAAACGAGCCACAACACAACGAAAACACCACAACACAACGGAAACGAGCCACAACACAACGGAAACGAGCCACAACACAACAGAAACGAGCCACAACACAACAGAAACGAGCCACAACACAACGAAAACACCACAACACAACGGAAACGAGCCACAACACAACGGAAACGAGCCACAACACAACAGAAACGAGCCACAACACAACAGAAACGAGCCACAACACAACGGAAACGAGCCACAACACAACAAAATCACCACAACGGAAACGAGCCACAACACAACAAAATCACCACAACACAACAAAATCACCACAATACAACAAAATCACCACAACACAACAAAATCACCACAACACAACAAAATCACCACAACACAACAGAAACGAGCCACAACACAACGGAAATGAGCCACAACACAAAGAAATCACCACAGTACAACGAAATCACCACAACACAACGGAAACGAGCCACAACACAACGGAAACGAGCCACAACATAAAGAAATCACCACAGTACAACGAAATCACCACAACACAACGGAAACGAGCCACAACATAAAGAAATCACCACAGTACAACGAAATCACCACAACACAACGGAAACGAGCCACAACATAAAGAAATCACCACAGTACAACGAAATCACCACAACACAACGGAAACGAGCCACAACATAAAGAAATCACCACAGCATGACGAAATCACCACAACACAACAGAAATGCTCCAGACCACGAGGGGGCTCTCAGAGTGCAATAAAGTTAGTTTTCCTTGCCATTGCTCTATAGATTGGCCAGTCTTACAAAGATATAAACACTACGATCAGTTTTAAGTGTGTAACCATTGTATATCTACATGAAATATCAACTCAAAATCACCTACATGCATTATAGCTGCATATTTATACTCAAAAACGTTTTTACTTGCGATCACGGTGCTTGATGCCTAAGGGAACGTCTGCCAATTCCACCAAGTGGTTGAAACGTATAATTTTATTAATTAAAATAGCCACAACACAACGAAATCACCACAGCACGACGGAAACGAGCCACAACACAACGAAATCACCACACCACAAATGACATTAGACATTAAAATGGCAGTTAATGTCTAAATGAGTAAGTCATTATTTTATTAGATTTGTTCAAAATGCTGATTCATTCAGGAATTAAGTAAATGGCTCTCTTTATGAATTGCCATTAGTTCAAAATGCGAATGAATTCAGAAACACTGCTGTGTTGCTCGAAAAAGCACAGTCATTCTGCTTTAGCTTTATAGGTAACAAAAACAGCCAATATTCTGTATAAAATATAACACATTAACTTCTTATTTATTGTTTACTTTATTTATTGTTAACTGTTGTTAAAATCTATTATTACATTTTGCACTCGTGCTCTTTGGGACAAAAACAGCACGTGTGGTATTGCGCTCATTACTCGTATAACTATCATGATATAAAAAGACATCTAAATAGACTCATCCAGGGAATTTTTGCTATATCATCTTGAATTTTAGGGCATTAGCTGCATTCTATAGGCTCCATCATGCAGTGAGTTTTTCCCTGCATCATGTGAATCAAATTTAAAAGGCTCTTGAAAGTCTCTTACCACATGATGCAATGTGACTGCTACGACCTGTCAGCTGTTACTAGCCCAGCCCGATAATCACGGTTTTGAAGTTCAAGGGAAAGTTGTACTAATTGTAACATCCGATCATGTTGCCTTATGTCGAACAATACGTTAACATCGTGGAGCGTAGGGGTGTCCTGGAAATTATTTTGGAAACTTGTTTGTGCTCTCTATTTTGTTAGGGAATTAGGTAAGCTAAATGTATTTTATTTGGCTATGCGGTTAGGTTATTTATTTCTCCCCATTTTGTGCGTTATTTTGGCCTTTGGGCACCCTGAAGAGATAAATGTAACACTGCTTAAGTTTTGTGTTCCTGTTTGATTATCGACCGGAGGGATTCTGTGCTGGGATTCCATTAACACAACCCAGTTTTAGTATGCCCTTTTCAGAGTTTTCTCTATTCCCCTAGACGCAGGGTGAAAAGACGCGCCATGGGCTCGATAAAGAAAGATGTCCATTCAGCACACTTATTACAATACAACTCTCCTTTTTTTTGAATAGAGCAAGAAAAACACCTTAATTATCTGTGAAGTGTGGCCACAGGAGACTCTGACCTGAAAACCACACATTTTTGAGTATTATATTAATTTAGGTTTTCCAATTTTCACAAAACAGTCCCTGCATCACCACTGCTTATTTTGCTAATTTGCTAGTTTTTCCCCATATATATATATATATATATATATATATATATATATATATATATATATATATATATATATATATATATATATATATATATATATATATATATATATATATATATATATATATTTTTTTTTTTTTTTTTTTTTTAATTTTTTTTTTATATGATATCTAATTCATACAAGTCCAGAAGGAAATACACACAAAAAAAAATGATGACCGGGTTAGGGTTACATTACGTCATAAGCACATCATGTCCTACACTTACCAAAAAACAAGGTATTGCTGTCACTGCACTGTAAAAAATGTCCGTTAAAAAGAGGGCACAATGTACTGTATAAATATGAAGGAATTTTCCGTTATTATTTTTTACAGTGTGGGGTGCTACCCTAAGGTACAAAACCAAAACATTATCAGGTACTAATATTTAGGGGTACCCTTGTGACAGCACTGTACCTTTTTTTCTGAGAGTGTAGCCAATCAACACGTTCTTTATCTGTATATTTTTCATGACAAAATTCAGTGCCAATCAAAACTTTATGCCAATCAAAACAGCGCCAAATACTTGATGTTTAATTTTCAAATTAAGTATTATTTTGGCCCATACATTTTACAGTGTGCAGGTATCTACATATTTAAAGTAATTTTGATCAGATCAAACAATATCTGCACACGTGAAAAGTACATTTTAAAATAAATCGTGTGTTTGTTTGTTTGTTTTTTTTCTGTAGTAATTCATTGAGTCCACCTAACACAATGCCTCAAAATGTCCTGTTGAAATCCGGTGTTTTTTTGTTTGTTTTTGCCGTTTCACGCTATTGTGACTGGTTAGAAAAAAAAAAGTAACTTACATTGCATTACACCTGGTTAGCACACTGCAACCCAACAGGGTCCTAGTCTTAACCCAAAGGATGAATTTTAGAAATAATGAGGTTTTTGCCTTAGTTATTATCCCTAAATAACCATGTAGCAGAGCAGAATTGGCCCAGAGCTGTTTGTTATTTTACTATATTTGGGTATTCATATTACATTGCACCTTATAAAAGACTAATTTTCTTTCCTAGAAATCTAGCAAAAATCTGTTACTCTGTTTGAAAATTGTAGCTCACAATCACCATCCAACTGAAGCAAATCTGCCAGGAAGAATGCACCAAAATCATTCCTGAACAGTGTAAGACTGTGGATTTAGATACAAAAGTAAAAAGAGATATTGAAAGTGTTGGACATACAGGGAAAGGCAAATAAAGAAGTAATTTCCGAAATATTGAGATTTAGATATTAAATGAGATTGAGATATTAACTGCATTTGATATCATAGCATTTGGTCTTCAGACGGAATCATTTCAAATGCCTGAGCATTTTGTCCAGAAGTAATATTTAATAAAGGAATTAGTTAAGAGAGTCTCAGCTCAACATTCTCACTAATAAAAATGTATGAAGAGAAAGATGGATATAGAGAGATCAAAGGTTCTGATGTAGTCTGCATGAGGCCAGTAATAGAGTCCAGCACGCTGGGGAGAGAGCGTCCAATCATCAGATTCCGCACAGAATGAATGCTAGAGGGACGGCTCACCAGCTACATATTGCTACATATACACATACTGCCTTCATTACCACACTGTCTTTTTATCCAGAATAGAACATTCACATATTTATGAATGTCATCTGCAAAGCTACGTTATGACATTCCGATATCATCACTCTAAAAACAGTCATGACTCATGACAGTTCTGAATCCTTAGCAATATGCTGCAGTCCTCCAAATGATTTCTTAAAGCCACTGGGGTTTGGACAGCATAAAAAAAAAATATATCAACAATTGACAGAAGGTGTTTTTTTTTCATTCACAATTGACTATGAAATCCATATACCACATCCTAGAAAATATTCGGAAGTATCAAAAAAGAAGGATATAGAAAAGCATAAATTTAAGATATGTACTACTATAGTCAGTGTCCACCTCAAACATTTGCTTCATTTCGAGGGGGGCTGTAAGGATTTTGGCTGATATGTGAATGCTTGAAATGAATGTAGACCTCTCTAAGGCCAGAACCATTTGATAAAATTACAGATACAGAGACGAGAATAAAATGATTTAAAGGGTTAGTCCATCCAAAAATTCTGTCATTGCTCACTGTCGTTCCAAAAACGTTAGATTTTCGATCATCTTTAAAACACAAATGAAGATATTTTTTATAAAATCTAAAGCGATGTCTGTCCCTCCATTAACAGCAATTAAAAGTTCATTAAGATATCATAAACCTAATTCATATGAATTGGTTAAGTAAAATAAAAATCTTTAGACACAGGATTGCTTTATACGCTGAACAGATGACTTTAGGCTTTTATTCACATAAACATTCATCAACATTCATTCATTAGTTATCAGCATGCTTGAGCTTCTGCAAGAACCAATGAGGATCATTCTCGTGTTATGCAGTACGTTTGAGCTTTCTCAAGAAATAATGAGGATCATTCTCATGTTATGCAGTACATTTATATGCATTTAACACACAAGTAAACTTTAGAATGGTATCCACAACTTTCCTGCAAGTCTTATTGGGCGTCTCCATGACACTCGATACTTCCGGTTGACGGTATCTCAGTTCCGGTTTAGCACACACATAACAGTTATGCAGCGTTCACACCATAGATATCCATAATAAAGGCTAGATGTCTTACGGCGGAGTCACCATCGTCATCAACGGCGGCCATCTTGTCACAGGCAAGCTTTCTGTCGGGCTCTGTGGAATCTGATGTAAGATGAGTGATCTGTACGAACATAAATACTCTTATCTCGCTGAAATCTTGACGGATTTACAAATGGTTTGGTTTCTTACAAACGTTATTAACATGGCTACAAACCTGGATGCTTTAACACGTTGAAATTGTAGCTTTTTGTTTCGATAAACAACTTAATCGTGCAGCTTGTGTATCACGGCTAACTTACGTGCACTTTATCAAGGCTGAGACCACAATCGAGCTGTTCAATTATATAGGTTTTATTGACACCAATAAAGATTTTATGACAACCAATCTTTTGTCTAGTTAAAATAAACTTAGTTTGCATGTTTTTTAATAATAATGTTTTTTAATATATATATATATATATATATATATATATATATATATATATATATATATATATATATATATATATATATATATATATGCGCTATATTTGTGTGTGTGTGTGTGTATATGTATATATATATATATATATATATATATATATATATATATATATATATATATATATATATATACACATACATACATACACACACACACACACACACACACACACACACACATATATATACACCTACATACATATATACATTTCTCATGTTGTCATTACCATACACAGTTTGAGTAGCCTATATATTGATTTAACATAAATACCTTTTTTTATTGCACCTATCTGTTCTGTTCAATGTTACTTTCATATTGAAGTCCATGGTTATAATTATTCATAAGTATGTAGTGTCATAACTACATCTCTGACGTTTATAACAAACAAAACAGTTTGAAAATCGGTTGAAAATTGAGTTATGGCTATTTAAAAGTACATGCACCATTAAAACACACTGTTACGAGTGAGCGAGCTGTCTGACAAGATGGCCGCCAGTTGCGGACGGCGACCTCCATTGGCCAACAGCGCGCACGAGACATCTAGCCTTTATTATGGATATCCATGGTTTACACCAGACGCAGTGACGCAAATAAATCCCGTTGGACGCGAGTCCATTCGCTTCCATCACGTGTGACATTTCACTACACAACAGATGCAAATTCGCGTCATAGGTGAGGCTTCTGCCAGGCAGCGGCTGTCGTCAGAAGGACTAGCCGAGTTAAGGCTGCTCTTGCCGGGTTGATGAGTGCCGCTGATCACCTGGGTCTCTCACCTCCGAAACCTGCTTTCATAAACCATGCAACATAAACGGACCGTTTGACGTGTTGCCTAGCACCCTACGCACTCCATTCAATGCCCAACGAGCTTCAAATAAACTCAAGAATTGTGATGTAGAAGTAATATTTGTATTTTAATATTTGTAATTGTTGAAATGTTGTTCATGTCAGACATTGTCTGTTGCCATTTTTTTTAATCAACATTAAAATAGATGCATGAACTTCAATGAATTTAAGTGCATTGTAATAAAAATTAACATTTCATTACTGTAAATTGAATTACTGAGTCTATTTATTAGTTAACCTATTTAAAAAAACTGCAGTACAACTGTATAATTTTTTGCAAGGGGTATGTTTATTGTTTTCAATAATTTACAGATTTAATGTGTAGCAAGACCGCTCTAACAGCCTAACGTTACCTTCCAAATAGAGACCTGCACTCCCGAGGGACTGAGTGCAGCACGGGATCATATTTGATGGGTGAATGCGGATGCGGGCGGCAAGATATTTTTGTGTGCGGGTTGCGGGAAAAAACAATTATTTTGCGGGACTCCCGCAAAGTGGAAATATCTAACAAAATAAAATAAATAGAAACAAATAAACCTTTATTTATAATAAAATAAAATAAAAACGATTTACAGGCGCATGGACGGAAGGTAACTGTCGCGTGGTTCATAGGAACAGCCAAGCCTACCACACTGTGGCAAAATGTCTGCACCGCATAACTCAGGTGAATCGCTACAGATATTAGTATGTTCTTGTAAGATAGTCAGATCCATGCGACCATCTGGGAGATGTGATAATTTTGCCTGAAGCATTGTTGTTAAAGTCTACTCCTGAGTCCTGATAATACAACCAAGCGTTTAGCTGATAGCAGTATAGACTAACGTAAACCGGAAGATCGTTACCGGCTTGTTCTACGTTGCCATAGCATCATAGGAAAGGCCAGAGTTCGGGAAAGTTGTGGATAGTGCTAAATTACTGGAAGAGCAGAGCAAATATAATTTTTGCATTCGCATTTGCTACAACAGAAAAAAAAGCTTGTAAAAGCAGATGTCAAAATTACAGTCACTTCCCTAGAAGAGCTATTAAAAACCACACTGCAGCTGTGAGTAATATAACACAAAGGTATAGTAAAATGTTCATGGGAAAAAAAGGCTGGCTAGATTGACGAAGCTGAAGAAGGATTGCTTATCTAATGAACAATCAATTGTAAGTTTGGAACGATCACAATCATGGATCATATCAACCATTTCCTCATTTACTGATTCCAACAACATTTGAGACTTCTGACTTTAGACTTACCTGATGAATAATTTCAGCCACTGGAAGTTGGTCCACATACGTCAACGATTCGATCTGTAGATCGCCACTTCCAGACCTGAAAACAAAAAAACAAAGAAGCAACTATCTTAGCAGTCAAAACGAGTCCTTTTTAAATGTAATGTTTTCAAACTTTGCCTGCGGTAAAACAGCAAAACCGTATTTTCAGACTAAACAAATTGCTTGTTTTGTCTTCCGTAAAATTGAAGCACCCTCTAATCTAACCACATTACTATGCAGTGGGCTGAAGAAGCCAAAGCCTCGCTAACGTACAGCCATTCCCTTCCGAAATTGCCCACAGCCTGTTCGTTTGAGTGGTGGGTGTTTTGGCCCTCTTGTGGGCCAGCAAAGCTCAGAGACAGGACCAGACGAAAGAGTCTGCTTTGGCCCGTCTGTCTGCGGCTTCATACATGAGTGGCTGCTGAAATTGAATTCAGGATGCAGCTTTCAATTCCACACAACAACTGACTAAGACAGAGTATGATCTGGAGAGGAAGATACCAAAACAAAAACAACATTCTTTTATAATGAATAAAGGAAAGAAAAGAGAAAGCAAAAGAAAACCTTTGTGAAATCCCACTGGACTAGAATTTTTTTTTTTTTTTTTTTTTTGCACTCAGAGTTAGCTGGAGCAAAACTATTTTACGGTTATATGGATATAAAACAAATCAAGCTTTTCAAATATTCATTGGGTGATGGTGGGGGTGGTGACTGACAGCTAATTTTAGAGGTGTCTTTGCTATTCACTGAACAAACAGCAAACAAACTGAAAAGTGTTTGCTTAAAGAATGAGGAATGGAGGTTAACAAAACGAGTGTAGCGCAGATATATGTTGGAGAGTGGAGGCAATTGGTAATCTATAGTTGGGCACAACATTTCAGCCAACAAATCACTCCTGTATTTCAATGAGCGGCCTGTGCAGCAAATTCATGGTCGATCGAGATGAGGCTTTTTCTATTAGGTGACAAAATGGCCTGTCATTCTAGCCATGTGTATGGTATAGGCACATTGAACCACTTTTGGTCTCAGTTTAAATGGCTAGACTTGAATTACTGCAAAACGGAAAAGCAACAAACAAAAAAAGCAACTGAGCCTGCTAGCTACAATATCTGCACACCAGCATTTAAAACACACACAAAAAAACATTGCAATGTAACAAATAGTTTAACTCTAACAAGTATTTAAGGTGCCCTAGAATGAAAAATTGTATTAACCTTTCCATATTTAAATAACAAGAGTTCAGTACATGAACATCACATACAGTGAATCTCAAACACCATTGCCTCCTCCTTTATGTAAATCTTGTTTGTGAAAAACACCACGGAAAAACGGGCTATTTTCAATTTATCGCCAACTGTGATGCAATCGCTGGGATCATTAATTAATATGTACGCGCAATGTCAGGTGGAACTGTGCCGCCGAATCATCACATGGTAAACAAGCAGGTGATTCTGCAGGTAAACAAGCATCACGCGAGGATAGCGAAAACAGTAGATCATGGAAATAAATGTTATGTTCCAGTGCAGATGATAAAAAAATGTCAACAGGCATGGTTGATGTTTATTTACAATCGGATACAGCAATAATCTATTTAATTTAAAGTTGTTCATTTGCTCAGTCCATTTTCCCACGGACAGTTTTTCTAAACTGGGACAATATCAAGCATGATTAGCTCAGCGTCTAGTACTAAAGAATTTCAACCATATTCCTGCAAGCAGAAAGTAGTGATTTTATCAACTTCTTGACTGTCGAACCCATTTCTGATTAAATTGAAAGTTTCGTAGTAAGACAACATTACGATAATATCCCCTGTGTTGTCTAGCTCTAACTCAAGATGCTAAAGTAACAATTGGAAACTCCAAGTAGCTCACATAAGAGTTTGTCAGACAAAGGTTAATATTATTTCCTGCCAGTGTTGTCATAAAATACAAAAGTAGATACGCATATCGATCCCTTTTGACGGATTGAAATCTAAATTAGCCTATATTTCATCATCAACACATAACTCCGAAGCTAACTATGTTTACTACTACTGTTTAGTTGCTTACAGATCGCTCAGTCGATCATTGTAGCTTAAGTCACCTTCTTCACCATCTAATTTGAAACGATACTCATTTCACAAGTCTTCTTGTCAATTTGTTAACTGAAATGAACTGAAGAGAACTGAAGTTTGATTATTTTGCAGCGGATGATTAATAAACATGACACTGAATATTTTGAGTGGCTTCTACATTACTTTGTTTGGCTAAATAAATCGACTTTTATGTCATTACTCTACTGTCAAATTGTAACATTACTTTAAACAACATATTTACACGCTACCTTCAAAGTTGAGAAGCTATTATTGTAAAATCATTGCCATGACGGATGGTATAGATGTGTTCGTTGTCATTGAGCCGTGCAGTGTGAAAGCCACTCAGAGCAGAACTCTGCATTAATATTTAATTATTAATATATAATTATTTTAATTATTCCAAATAAGGCAAAAACAAAGCATTACATCCTAGGGACAATTTCTAGGGTTGTAAATGGACCTGTAAAACCATATCTGGGCAATTTTTGACCTTAAGCCACATACCCTCTATTTAGATATTAAAGAACAATTTAAAATATTGTTTCAAATCATTCTAGGGCATCTTTAATATAAACAACAAAAAAAAAGTATGTTTCCAAAAAAAAAGTGATTTTTACCCATGCAAAACTGCACAATTTCAGCAACAAGGTTGGCAATATGTTCTGGATTGGTTTTACCATGTTTCTAAGTGGCTGTGAGGGTGTTATGAAGTGACTGTTTTTCGTAGTTTCAAAAGAGCCCATGCTCTTAATGATATTCTGCTCACAATATCACGGAACTATCCTTCATATCCTTGTGGAAAATCTCCAAACGGTGTGGGATAAGTGACTAGTGGTGTAATGGTTTGGTATGTACCTTGGTTTTGAAGTCATGTTTGGTATGGTTTTGGTAAATGGTTTTATTAAACACTTCGACTCGCTCCTAAAGTCTACACCCCCAGCAGAAGCCTTCAGCTTGTGGTATCACAGAGGTATGAAATCCCTCTCCAGAACTTTTTCATTCACCGTTCCCGGGTGGTGAAACGATCTTCCGACCTCCATACGCATGGCATAATCACTCTATTCAAAAGATGGTTAAAAACTCATCTCTTCCATGAGCACAAAAATAAATAAATACATAAAAAATTCTAACTCTTCCTCCTCTATTTTTCTCTTTCCCCTTCCTATTCTAGCTTTTGCTACTCTGAGTAAAATCCAAATCTTTGTATTTAAGGCACTTTTTACATTTCTTTGCCTCTTTATGGCAGATCACTTCCTGTACTCCTCAGTTTTAAGTCACTTTGGATAAAAGCATCTGCTAAATGCATGAATGTAAATGTAAAATGTAAATGTAAACAGTGGTTAGCAAAATATATAGGATAAGGTTATATTTATTGCACTCCCATTCTAATCCGCTCCATCTATTTTGCACTCACCGCCAGCGAGCGTTCATTGAAGTCTGTGAAGTTAAACATATAATCTCAAACATATAAAGGATAATCCTTGATACGAAATGGAAATACTTGCATGAATTAGTAAGTCTACAAGTGTAGTGCACTAAGGGAAACGCATCTCAAACATATTAAACATGCATCTGACAGTAGGGCAATTCATATATGTTAATGATTTAGTTTTAAGGGTTAGTTCACCCAAAAATGAATATTAACCCATGATTTTCGGAGTTATATTAAAAAAGTCCTGGCTAATCCAAGCTTAACATATTCAATTTACAGGAAAAGCGTAGCGTCTCTCCCACAGTTCAAAATGTTTATGCTACATCTGATGAGCATAACTGGTGTGCGATGTCATCATTTTGAACTGTCGGAGGCGCTACACTTTTTCTGTGAGTTGAATACGGAAGGCGATCGCCCGGAAGCTAGATAATTTTATTTATAAAGTTTTAAATATGGATACTTTTTTTACACAAACGCATTGATGCGCTTCAGAAGGCCTTTATTAGGCTTCATTCTGGTTCATGTGGACTTTACATTCCTTGCTCATGCCGCTGGAAATGACCAACTCTCACTGAAATCTCATGACCTCCTGTCGATTTGCTACTCTAAATGGATGTTAGCTTGAATGCACCTTCAGCTTTTAGTTGAAAACCCTAAGAATGAGCATTAGGAGTGATGCTTTCCTTAGCAAACACATCTAATTGCTAAAGATTTTGGAAATATGTTGCAGTGCAACTAATGAATCAACAGAGACTTAAAATTATTCAACATCTGTCACTGCAAATTTGCGATTATGTTCACAATGAACTTTCAATTTAAAGAGTTTTGGTAAATTCATATGAAAAACCATCAGAATGCGTCTAGAGAGGGGGCGAGTGTGTACTGAGAGCACACTTTCATTTCTTTTATGCCCACGCCGCACCTCCTGATTTATTTTTCATTCCGTAACATCACCTGACATTTAATTACTCTGAGACTTGAGACCTGCGCTAGGCAGTCAACATCATCACCCTGGGCAAACCTGAATTACAATACAATCTCGTAAAGAGTGGGCACGTATCATAAAGACGAGTGGGGAGTCTATTAAACCAGCCTCCTCTGTAAAACTTAATTTACCTAATGGAAGCCCTCTGATACAGCAGCAAAGACTGTGGAGGAAAGGGGGCGGAAAACAGGATGGCTACAGAATGATTTAGCGTCATCACGCCTCTACTTGTCACACTACAGAGAGCCGTCTCATGGAGAGGGTAAAGAAGAGTTGCGTTGCTTTTAAACCCTAGGGAACACGATGTTCTACTACGCTTAAACTTAAAGGGATAGTTCACCCAAAAAGGATTATTATTATTATTATTATTATTAATATTATTATCTACTCTCCCTCATGCCATTCCAAACCAGTATGACTTTCAGTTAAATGTTTTTTGAAGACCATCTTTGCTGACACTAAACAATTATTTTCCTGTTTATTACTGTGAAGGTGTTTTGAAGCAATCTGTATCGTATAAATAACTATACATAAATGGTATATATGATGTATATGACATGGATGGAATATAAATGATAGCTAGTGTGTGGTGGGCATTCTGGAGCAATATTGCTTACCATCTTTGCTATAAATCGATGC
Organism: Pseudorasbora parva; assembly: GCF_024679245.1. Lineage (NCBI taxonomy): Eukaryota > Metazoa > Chordata > Actinopteri > Cypriniformes > Gobionidae > Pseudorasbora > Pseudorasbora parva. The sequence continues at coordinate 20,717,569 of NC_090180.1, read as the reverse complement.
TGGGTTTGGCACTTATATATATATATATATATATATATATATATATATATATATATATATATACACACACACACACAAAGCTCGTCTGTTTAGTTTATGCTGTCAACCCCAGCATCAATATAACTGCTATATATTATAGCAGTTATTTTCCTGTTTATTAATGTGAAGCTGCTTTGAAGCAATCTGTATTGTATAAATAGCTATATATAAATGGTAAATATTATGTATGACATGGTAAATGATAGCTGGTGTGTGGTGAGCGTTCTGGCACAGTATGGCTGCTGTCGCATCATCCAGGTGGATGCTGCACATTGGTGGTGATTGAGGAGACTCCCCCCTTTTATATGTAAAGTGCTTTGAGTGCCTAGAAATGTTATATAAATGTAACGAATTACATAGGGCTGTCAAATTCATACAAAACTGTCCATGCATCCTTTTGGTTCACAAAACTGGTATAAATGACCTGTTCTAAATTGGCAGGTTTGGTGCAATTACAGCGAAACCTGGTGCGATTGCTCTGTAAGTGCGATTAATTTGATCAAGGGTGAACGCTGCCATCCAAACCAAACAAGCGGGCCGAGACCTTTGAAAAGGTGAGTCTCAGTCCATTTCCAAATGAGCTCTGGTGCAGTATGAATGAAATATGAACCCAACATGGACCAAAGACAGGACAGGATGTCACTAGATGCGACTTTAAAAATCCTCTAGCATACCCGTTTTTTTCTCATCCCTTAAAAAAAAAAAAAAAAAAACTTTAATATGTAGGCTACGTGCAAACAACAAGTGTATTTAGCTAAGCACACAGCACTGTTTCGGGTTTTCCGTAAGTTCCGAAATATAAGTAATAAAAGCTGACAAACCAGGTTGCGAACATATCCCTATTCCTTTAGTTTTAGTGTTAAAATGCCACACTGTAAAAAAAAAAAAAAAAAAAAAAAAGTTGTTTTTTTTGTTGGTGTAACTTAAAAAAGTAAGAAACCTGGTTGCCTTACATTTTTGTGTTTATTAAAATAAAAAAATTGAGTTGATACAATGAAGTAAATTTGATTAATAAATAGAAACTCAAAATATTATTGTATCTGAACCACATAAAAAAATTGATAAATCATGAAAATAGCACAATTTGGCATGTTTCACTGTGTCATCAGAAATAAAACACACACAATTACCCAACATGCTTACAACATCTTATAACAATATTTTAATAAAGGTTGTCGAATCTCAAAAAATGTTCATTGTATTAACTCAAAATTTTTATTTCAATGAACTCCAGCAACCAGGCAACCAGGTAACTTTTTTCTAAATAATGTTTTACAGTCTAATGTGAACGCTAAGCGGACCTTTTTTTTTTTTTTTTCAAAAACCAAGCAAACCAAACTACAAGTCTGAACCATTGTCATCTGCTATATGTATTCAGTACCTTATAAAGTGTCCAGTGAGTGTATATAAACATTTCATGACCCATATATGATACTTTCAAGGTATTATTCTCTTTTGAAACTTGACTTTAAAGTCCCTTCTTTGTGTTCCATAGAATAAAGAAAGTCAAAGGGGATAATCGGTATATTTGAAACTTATAGAAGGTTAAGGGAAGGCAGTCCACCCCTAATGTCACGTAAGCACACTCTTGCCACATGACAGACATGCATTGCTCCGAATGTGACACAACTAGTCTATACTGTCACAGGCCCAGACAGAGAGTGCAAGGTGACCAGGCATTAGAGAGCGGACACATGTCCTTGTCAAGACAGTCTGATGGCAGAAGAGAGCAGGAGAAGCCAGCCATACATGACAGCTGTAAGACAGCAAGAGACAGCGGACATAGACCTTCCCTCAGGTGCATATGCTGCCGTTTCACCCACAGATGTGCCAGTATAGTAAGTCATGACAGGCCGTGACAGTGGGAAAAAAGATAATGCTTCCTTTTCTCAAAGCAACAGTCACCGTTGACTGTTGACTGTAGCACTGCGGTTGACAGCTTGCTCAGTGCACAGGCTGATGAGCCCGTGACATAACCTACTTTGGCATGCATGGTATGTCAGTTATTAAGAACAAAATTAAAATTCACCATTATAAGTGTTATTTTTTAACTGTCATGCCTGTCGCAACACGTTCGTAACACATTTGCGATGTACCGTAAGTAGTGTCAGACATTTTCTTCTGCGTTGTGAAACATTGAGTGAAATGGATTAGCGGAAAAGAAAGAAAAAATGACTTGGTTCTACGCATCAGTTGTTGACTGGATGGCAGTAGATCTGAATGAGGACTTGCATTTGATTTTAGGCGGATTTAACTGGACCAAAGTATTGAAGAAGTCCAGCATATGGGGATACCAAAGAGTTGTTTCACCGGAAAATCGAGTAACATTTTAACTAATAATTTTCAATAAAATAAATAAATAAATAAAAACAATATAGATGAACCATTATCATTTAAACATTTAGATTGTTGTTTACATACAGATGCTATCACAATAATGTATGCTTTCTTTTGATTGGCTGGTCATAGTCAAAGTTTATTAATGAAGAGTAAGAAATATTATTATGCCTTAAAATATTGTGCTCTCTAAATAAAGCATTTATTTTTCTCCTGACAACCAATATATATATAAAACTCTTATCCTCCTCTCATCAGGCCATTTTTGACAACAACAAAAAAATGTATCTTTTCATTTAATGTTTTTAAGACATTTGCATGTAACAGAGTTATTTTGTATTTAAGTGAAAGAAATGGAACAATGTGCTTGTTTATATTAAAATTATTAATGAAATCGAGTAATTTAGAGGTAAATAAAATAAAAGATATTATCTAAAAAGAAATTGCATTAAATATATATATTTTTTAAAATATTTAAATGAAAGGATATAAGCCTTCTGGGCAAAAAACAAAACAAAACAAATGAATAAGTATAATTGTATGGCTTTGGGTCATTCTGACCTGCGAGGGAAGGATTTGTTACAGGTACGGCAGGAGAGGAAGACTGCAGTGGATGCAAGCAATTCAGTGTCACATCAATAGAATAACTTATCTAAGTGTGTTCCTGCAGCAGATTTTAATTTTGTTTTACAACCAGTAAAATAAATAAAGCAAGTTCATTCTGATGGGACTACTTTTCCTCAAACAAGGCACAGACAGACAGACAGACAAATAGAAAGACAGACAGACAGACAGACAGTAGATTAGATAGATAGATGGATAGATGGATAGATGGATAGATAGATAGTAGATAGGTAGGTAGGTAGGTAGATAGATGGATAGATGGATAGATAGATAGATAGATAGATAGATAGATAGATAGATAGATAGATAGATAGATAGATAGATAGATAGATAGATAGATAGATAGATAGATAGATAGATAGATAGATAGATAGATAGATAGGTAGGTACGTAGATAGATAGATAGATAGATAGATAGATAGATAGATAGATAGATAGATAGATAGGTAGATAGGTAGATAGGTAGATAGATAGATAGATAGATAGATAGATAGATAGATAGATAGATAGATAGATAGATAGATAGATAGATAGATAGATAGATAGATAGATAGATGTAGAATCAATGTTGAAATGTAAAACACCAAAAGAACCATTCACACAATGCATGGTGAAAATGTACATCAGTGGATCTAAGTAAATTATCTCATTTATTGGTTACTCAATGAATTATTTATTCATCATATGATAATTGTCATTTATCATAGTCTCAGTTTCTGTTTACTCTAATTATAGTAATTCTATTCACAAGCAGTAGACTTTTAGTGAGGGCTAGACATTATGGTGGCTTACAAAGAATTAGCTAAAACTAGGATGGGGAACTCATTATTATGTATCATCATCATTCTCAGTCTGACCCTTTCAAAATGCTTTAAACAGTAATGTTGTTTTTCCAGTGACCAATAATGATAACTGAGGGGACATAAGACATGGAAGACCTGACAATTTAACTAAATTAGCTTTTATACACTAATTAGATATAAATTATCTTTGAAGATTAGAAAAAATATATAATTATGTTTGCGTAATCTGGTTTGTAACCTGACAAGTATGAATAATGAAATAATTATGCAATCAGTTGAAAAATATTTTTGTATTGTATTGTATTGTATTTTCAGATTTAGGTCTAAATGCAATGTGATTTTAATCATATGTGCTGCTGCTTTTCCAATAGAGCTACAGTAGATAAAGTTAATTCACTTTATATGATGCTGGAGAATCTAATGTGTTTATCTAGTCAGTTCATCTGCACACTAACTGCATTAAAGATTAGTTTGACAGTAGAGAAAACCTGTCATATATATATATTTTTTTCTATTTTTTTCCAGATTTGTAAACCAAGTAATACTACTGCCATCTTGTGGCCAACATGTTTCATTAACACAATGCCTGCAAATGCTAATAACATATTTATTGCACTGCTCAGACACATTTCCTGAAACTATACCCACACAATAAAAATAACTTTTTTTCTATCTGAATTTATTTTAAAATGCAATTAATGTCTGTGAATCAAAGCTGAATTTCCAGCATCATTACTCCAGTCTTTAGTCATATGACCCTTCAGAAATCGTTCTAATATGCTGATGTGCTGCTAAATTAACATTTATTATTATTATCAATGTTAAAAATGTTTTAGGATTATATAATGAATAGAAAGTTCAAAAGAACAGAATTTATCTGAAAAATAAAGCTTTTTCAACATTATAAATGTATTTTTATAATGTTGAAAACATTAACATTGTTTTAATAATGATCTGCAATTGTGCTGATATAATGCCTCTATATTTTGTGACAATATCCAACAATTGACCATGCTTGAGTCACACACAGACTTTAACATTCAGCATGCAAAACACAACAATGGTAACTTTTTTTTTTACACTTAATAAGACCATTATAAGTTCATTTGCTGTCATTATTGGGGTTATACTGACAAAAGACAGCAAATAAAATGGTAAAATAAAGCCAACAATAATAAAACGGAGTTACGATTGCCCTATGATTAATTTATTCATGCTGCAATGCATTCTGGGAGTACACTTCCTCAGCTCACAAGAAAGAATTATGTCGACTTAATGGTTTAAGTAAGAACAACTTGATGCAATTAAGCTTACTTAATTGAGTGTTAAGTTCAGCTTACTTGAGAATTTTAAGGCAATCAGTTTCCACACATTCTTCTAGTAAAATGAACAAGCCGACATTACAAGAACTAGTTAAATTACAATTTAGTTTGAGTTCTGCTTACAAACCCCAAATTATTTATGTAAGTTGGCTGAACTTGAAATTGAGTTACTTGTACTTAAGTTTTATGGTAACCTCTACAAATACACAAGTTAACTCTACAAAGTAGTAGCAAGTAGTATCAAGTCAAAAATGATGACCTAATTTGCTTGAAAATTCTGATGCAATCAGTTTCCACAGCTTTTCTAAGTTAAGTCAACTTATTACTTTTTACAGTATATGTAAAATAATATTAATAATAATAAAATAAAAAAATAAAAATCACATTTATTCTGAACCAGTGATTTGTTTGCTTGCACAATTTTCATGCTCATATTCACATTTTATATTCCTTCCAGTTCACCTCAGAAAAGGTCAACTGCAGTAGCGCAGATCTCTAAGACAAATGTTCTCATTGGCTTCAACCCTCTTATACATTTCCTCTTATTTGAGCACTTTGTTTGTGGTTATTTTATTACACAGATAAATGGATAGAATCAATGTCGAAAATATAAAATGCCAGAAGGACAATTGACACCAGTGTTCTGCTGCATTTCAGTGGAACAAAGTAAATGATCTCATATAGAGGTAACTATATGATAATTGTAATTTATTGAAGTCTCAGTTTCTGTTTACATCAGTCATATAATTCTATTCACAAAGAGTACTTTTAGTGAGGGCTAGACATCATGGTGGCTTACAAAGAATTTGCTATGGGGAAGTCATTATTATTTATCATCATCATTCTCAGTCTGGCCTATTCAAAATCCTTTCCCCAGCTCATAGTTTTGTGGTTATTTTATTCCCAGAGAGGTTCTGAATGGTGTGTGAATAATTCTGCTCACTAGTGTTCACAAGTGGAATGTAACCTAAATGTGTTTAGGATGATAGCGGAACCCAATTTCATAATGTCTAACATGTTCCTGGATCGACATAACAATCAGATTTGAGGGAGACGTTTACAGTTTAAGTCAAGATAAGGCTTAAAACCAGGGTCAGGTGCTTCTACATCAGTGTTATTGACCTGTCATTTCCCTCTGATTTTAGGGATAATTATGGGTAGGGTTAGGTTTAGGGGTAGTTATATGGTTAGGAAAAAATTGTCATTGTTCCAGGATCAACAAGGAGCGCATCTAACTCAGCAAATTCAGGATGCTATGCTTTCTAAATGAGCACATGCAGAACGTGTAAAATGCTGAAATTGAGTTTTAAAAAGGTTTAACAGATTTGAAATTTGTGTGAAATGCAAGCAGAGTGTTTATAGTTTGAGTTCGAGAACTTTTGGGTAGTAAAATTGATTTTAATGTTCAAACTATTAATGCCTATTATTTACAATTGATCAAGACTATAACTAAGTTAAACTGTTACTGTTAAAAGTATACTGTTACTGGAAGTAAATAGTATTTAACAACAACAGTGCAGTCATATTTGTCATAATGGAAACCTGTTTGACCTGGTTTGGCAGATTTCACAGAAACCATGGTGGCCTCAGGATGCAAAATCATTATTGGGTCGTTAGAAGAATCAATATCACTAATAACGTTTTTAAATAGTGAAGACCGTTGGTCGTGGAACATTCAAAAAGGGTTCATTAGGACTGCCGCTCTAACCACATATTAAAAATGAGTGAAAGAAACTTAAGAAAATAAAAAAATAATCAAAGCTGAAGTGTAAAAAAAACCATTCATTTTCAAATGCATTATTCTATCGAAGTTTGAGCAGAGAAAAGTAAAACACTTGTATTGAATTTCCTAAAAAAAAAGCACATTGGCATTGTCTGGGGGTTGGACAACCTGCCAGAGTTTTATATAAGTATTATTATAGAATTGTCATTATTAAAGTTTTTACACATTAGAAGGGACTGCTTTGGTGTCATTTTTACAAGCAAGTGTAAATTAGATAAACTGTTATTCTCAAAATAGATAATGAAAATTGCTCTTTCGTCAAGCATTTATTTGTTCAGTTGTTGTAAAAAACACAAAATCAAAAGTATTCAAAAAAAAATAAGCGTTTCATCTCTATAGATGTTTTACTCACAGTCACTGCCTTTCATTATGCTGTTACTGTCAAATGCTACATTTGTACCTCTTGTTTGGTTGAATTAATTTGTTCATCAGTAAATCCAAACTAATATTAAAGCTGCGAGCAGTGATGTTGGGCCCAAGCCGGTTGCACCAGACAAATTGTGCACAACAGGCAATATGCATTTAAACAGGAGAGTATTTTAAAATCGCTCAAATATGCCACATTTACCGCAGCAGCTGGTGCCGCTATGACCACAAGCCACACCCATGATGAAAATTAAATATAGATGAATTCTAATGTAATATGATATAATAGGTCATTTTCAAATGTGTGCAAAGTTATCTTTTTCAGGTTAAAATTTTGTAAGTCCAGAAGGCCAGTATTTAATTCAAGGTCTTTTTATATTTCATTAACACAATTATTAAACTAATTATATAAAACTATATTGTTAGTGCCCTACAAATGAAGTTGAATTCACCACATTAACTGCAGCAGTTGGGGCTGCTATGACCACAAACCACAACAGTCACATCTGTGAGATCAATTTAAATTTAATTAATCAATTTCATGTCAGATGATGTCACGTCAATTTCAAATCAGCGCTGAATACTGTCCGAATGGTGATATTGTATTATCTTAACACTTCTCTTCATGTGTTTTTGACCTACCTTAGCTACTTACAATCTTATGCAATTAAGCATGCTTTCATTTCAATATTTGTGGCATCCAATAAAAAAATGTTAATTACAAAATTAACAAATGGAGCCAAATCACAGAAACTGCAGCAATGATTTTAATATTAGTGTCAGGTAAGAGTAAGATGCGTGTCTAAATTTAATGGAAGTTTATTATAAACTTGTGTTTGTGAGATATGAGGACACAAAGGTGTATAATGACATGGGTATGACAGGTATTACAAGGAGAGGGTGAAATATGAGGACATTTGGCAATATCCCAACTTTTCAAAATGCTTATAAATCATACAGGATGAGTTTTTTTTAGAAAGTAAAAATGCAGAATGTTTCCTGTGATGGGTAGGTTTAGGGGCAGGGGCAGTGTAAGGGGATAGAAAATACAGGTTGTACAGTATAAAAACCATTTCGCCTATGGAATGTCCCCATATGTCACAAAACAAACGTGTGTGTGTGTGTGTGTGTGTGTGTGTGTGTGTGTGTGTGTGTGTGTGTGTGTGTGTGTGTATAGAGAACATATGCAATTTGTGAACATGTGAGATCAATTAATGCAACAGAACTCAACAAAGTAACTTAAACCGATTAATACAATTGTGGCAAGCAGTGAGGCAAGGGACCGTGAGACCGGGCCGGTGGCGAGTGATAATGAGCGCCAGCTGCGCGCCACACCGGTCTCGTCTCACGGCGGAGAGACGGGAGTATAAGACCATGCCTGGACTTTACGTTGAGTTTTGTTTATGTTTTGCTATGTGTGTGCGGGCAGTCGTCAGTGAGGGGGCGGCCCGCGGTTTACTTTAGTTTTGTTTGTTTACTTAATTAAAGTTGTTGAATGTTTCCCGGTTCCCGCCTCCTTCGTTCCCATTTCTACTTTATTACAACAATAAATTGGAATTCCTCACTTGCAACCACACATTTATTTAAGCTGTGGCAACCGGTCCCCGTTGTAATGAAAGCATGAGATCATATAAAACTGTAAAGAGAAAGTCAAAAATGAAACATTCCACTCTATAGAAATCAAAGGGTACAGATCAGCCCAATGCAGTTATCATTTTTACATCCAAAGAGCAAATGCACTCTTGCCTATCTTGCCTATCAATGGACGTGCTGGTAACTAAAATTGCTGCGCCATTGACCAACAAAAACCTGTCTAAAGGCCAGTATTTTTTGTGTTATTTAAAGGGTGTTTTAGTAATATGCGCATATAGGCGTGGGTACCTTCTGCTTATCACAAACAGCAACAAACACCGCTTGCAAATTGTTAATAGCAAATCCGCAATAAAGCACGCACAACTGGATTTTAATGGAAATGGGAGATGAGACTGATTGGTTTATTGAACATTACGCCCAATACACCCATGATTTATTAAGAGACTATAGGTACAACCCTTTTTGACCACACGCATTGGTCACAGTCACGGACAAGCCCACTAATAAAGATCCTTTAGCCTAGCATCAGTTCATCCCAATCAGCATTTAATTCTAACGGTTTTACGGTTAGACCATGCGCTCAGATCATTAAAATAGAGCCCCTGGTCTGTCACTTAAATGCACAGACCCGATGAATAGGATGTAATATGATCCTCATGGCCACACACATTATACCAGAAACTAATTTCTGTTAGTATTAAACCTTCAATGACTATAAAGGCAGTATAAGCCAACTGCATTATATAAGTGTACATTGTGCCCCATAAAAGCCAACCCTGAATGGGCTCATTTACTTAATTTACTACAGCAGATGAAGTGCATTTTTCCAGGAAACGGTAATACTCATGATAATTTGGAGACTTACGACTGTGTTCAGCTTACCTCTGCGCTGGCAGCTCTAAAGGGGATGTCAGATTGATAGTGTCCTTGGTGATCTCCACTTTACGAACACTCCCGAAAAAGTCAGTGATGAGGACACTCCCCGGATCTCTCTGGAACAGGTCAGTACGGTGACCAGGAGTGGACACACACTGACTCTGCGGGCACACCTTAAACTGAAACAAAAACACGCAACTATCAGTCAAACGGGACTGACACATGCAAACAAAGAGATTAATTACGGGTTGGCAAGTTCTAAGAGCGCATTCATTCCCAAATGGATTTGCCGAATATTAGAAGCTGTCAGAAATAAACACAAAGAAAAAGAACAAAAATTACCATTTAAATAACATCTGTTCTCGCACATCCAGCTATGGGGTGCAGGAAAGTGTCATTAATATGTGATCTTGTGAATTCTTATTGCGGAAATGTATGGAAATGGGCTTGTAGATGAAACACAGGCATGAAAATGTAACCAGAAAAGGGCCGTTCATACAAAGCACATTTTTCCATTTCTCACTGCGCTACTTTTCCATTGTTTTTCAATGTAAACACGTGCTAGATGGAAGTCTTTAACATTGCGCTCGAATGTTGCATCTTTTGCAGCTTCTTGCACATGACAGTTTTTTTTTAAAACATGTCGCTTTTTTCCGATCTACTGAACAGCCTATCGCATTTTTTACCAGCAAACCTGCATTCTGTGTGAACCGGCCTTATCAGTTGTTAAAACCGGGCTTATCATTAATGGAGGTTTTTAATGTTATATGGAACAAATGTAATTACAATTTTGCCTTCCTGTATGGATTCCATCCCAAATGATTATACATTTGTTTCCCAATGTGTTTGGTCTCAGTGAAGCCATTATCTAAACATTTAAAACATCGCAATTTGGGACTTTTAATCTTAATCCACTCTAAGCTCTAAATCATCCTTTTATTATCTTAAATCAGCATGACCTCAGGATTAAATATTTTAAGACCCAATCCTGTCCAGCTGGAATGAGGTAGGTGTGTGGGTGTGTGTGTGTGTGTGTGTGTGTGTGTGTGTGTGTGTGTGTGTGTGTGTGTGTGTGTGTGTGTGTGTGTGTGTGTGTGTGTGTGTGTGGTGTAGGGGTGGGTCAGTCTCGCATTTCAAAATTACATTTCATTCACAATACCTTTACTTCCATAGTGTGACACATTTCCAAGTGAAACTTAATATTCAATAATTAATTCAATAATAATATTCAATAATAATTCCTTTTTGAATTGGTTTTCTGTATCATTAACCTAGACCTGAATTCAAGTCTGCAGTTGATTGTGGAGAAAATTTAAATTTTGACTTGCTGGGAACCAAGTTCCTGACTGGGAAATGGAGGCATTTGTTCTGCAAATATATACATATGAATAATGCACAATACACCTAGTAGTGTGGACTAACAAGTTTTTTTTTTTTTTTAAAGGTCCCATGGCATGGATTTTTGTATTATTTTATGTTTCCTGAGGTGTACTTTTATTGTTAGGTTTTTACATTAAAAAAAAATCATAATTTAGAAATAAAAGGCATTTTTTTTTCTATACTGATATTAGCCCTCTAACTGGAATGCTTGGTTTCAAGGGGCGTGTCTGCTGTGAGACTTCAGTGAAAACACCCACAGTTGTGATTGACATCTTTGCATTTGAAATGAGATTATGTGCGGAGGGGGCATGGTTTAGTCAGACGCGACTAGCGCGAGCACCTGTAGCACTCACTTTCTGTCGAGAAAGAGACGGAGAGAGACAGAGCTGGAGAAAGATTGCTAAGGAACTGTTATTGTACAGAGTTGTTGAGAGCACGCGTTTATTTTGTTTGTATCTGAGCTCTGAATAAACACGAGTGAACTTTGTAACGTTATTTCTAGCACAAAATGCTTTCACCACAGCTAACAGCAAACACGACATTGACATAAATACAGTAAGAGCTTCTGTTGAGCAGCTTAACAGCCTCATTCAAACGGTAGTTTGGACAAGTGTGGACTGCAGATGTGTGATTGACAGATCCGAAAATTATAAAGAGTGTACTTTGATCACTCTCTGTAGTTTAATCATTTAAATAACAGATTTGTTTATTGCTACTGACAGAAACGTCATAAAGTTTATGGTTTTAGTCACTGGCTTGATTCACTGATGCATCAAAGCGGCGGGACTGACAGTATTTAACGAAAAGAAAGAAATAAAGTCTGTGTGAACTTAAATGATTAGCTACACATCAAAACTCACTGATCCCAGATCAGGCATTAATGAACACTGTTACTCACTGTTTGTGGCGGTGCTGTCAAATCTATATGATAAAGCCTGTGCTGACATTGCGACTGATAAACTGAATCCTTTCCCTACTAAATACCTGGGCGGGCAAAACAGGGGAAGGGGAGGAAACCTTTACTGGTATGACGTCATAACAGGAAAATTCAAGATCAGCTCGTCTGGGCTCTCATTTTCTCAAAGGCAGAGAAAGATAGCCAGAACTCGGTTTACACCAATCAAAATTTCTAGCCACTTGGGGATAACATTCAGGCTAGGGCAACTCATATTAATGTTGAAAAACCTTATAAAATAACATTGTCATGCCATGGGACCTTTAAGAATATGTGCGAGTCATATCAGCTAACCATAACAACTGCATAGTTTAGGTTGCATCACTGCAAACTGTTTTAAAATGAATAAGAGGAAGAATGAGGTCCTTTGAAAATGTTTGGTAAATGAAAACATTAGAGAATTAATGCAATAAACAAGCTTATGAAGTTCATAATCAGCAGCTCCTAATCAACAAAAAGGCCAATAATAGTTTTATCAGTCGAAAAAAAGCACAGCTATGAATTAAAACATCAGCCTGCAGTCATTTAGTTTTAAACAGCCTAATTTATTAACATAATTAATATTAATTTATTAATTATTATTATTATTATTTATTTACTAACATTAATATAAATTATGTGAGCATTGTAGAATTTGTGATATTTTGTCTGACAGTACACTACCGTTCAAAAGTTTGAGGTTGCATTTTTTTGCAGTTTTTTTTTTTAAAGTATATTTTGCTCACCGTGGTTGCATTTATTTGATGCAAAACACAGTAAAAAAGCAATATTGAGAAATATTATTAGAATTTAAAATAATGGTTTTCAATTTTTAATATATAAAAAAGAGCAGTTGTGTATAGATGAATGTTATATACAATATAAACATGACAAAAATGAGAAAACAGCTAGCATTTTTAAAATAAAGCATAAGAAAAGCCTTTGATCACAGCAATGTGAATATCTTTGCTCCATTTCTACACTATTCAATTCACGTTTGTTTATTTATATAGCACTTTATAAAACAGATTGCTTATAATCAATCATCTTTATCATATTAAGCATGCAAAAACAGTGTCAGTAGCCGCGTTTCCATTACCGAAAATCTTTTGTTATATTTCTTAAATGTCGATAAAAAACTATTGCGAAATTACAGCGTTTCCATAGCCACAGTTTTGGCGCTGTTTTAAAGGAAGAAGGAAAAAAATGAAAAAACGTCTGTGCCTTAAAGGACAACTCCGGTGAGAAATGAACCTAGGGGTAATTAACAGATGGTTACTGAGTAGATCGTTCTCTGTGATGCGTTTTCTTGAAAATCGAATGTAAAGAGTTTTATCTTTAAAAACAGATTAGCTTATAATGCTTGTCAATGGGGCACAGGGTAGACACAGGGTGGTAAAATTAAATGGCTAGTTAATACCACTAACAAGGCTCAAAATAGCCTCACACTAACACGGTAGCATAATGAGGGTCCCTACATGCAAACCGAAGCATTGAGAACTTTATAAAAGTACAAACAGTTTAATAAGAAGATAATTTATAAACATAGTGCCTTACGCGTTCAGGAACAGGCACCATCTTGGAAAACAGTCCATTGTTCCATGGCGAAATGTCCTTTTTCAAATTGCCCGAAAAACCTCATGAGAGCATAAAAACTTTTTTGTGATATATGGGTTTTTTTTGCGAAATTGCCGCATTTCCATTCAGCGTATTTTCCAAGCCTGCAGTCTCCCTCTCATTTACTGAAGCTTTCGCGCCTCGATCGCCCCCCGGTGACCGGTCCCAGTATAGCCGCCCCTCTGTGTTTTCTAATGGACGCGAGGCAAACTAAATAATAAAATTACACTTCAAAAATGTTTCCCCAAAGTTAGTTTATGTCACTGAAGGCAGTTATCATCACGATGATTTCATTTCAGGTGTTCGTTTTAAAAATAAGTTTACTTTGAGTTAGTTATTTGATGCTATAAAAACGGGGGGTGTGACGTCATGATTGACAGCTGAGACTGACGTCTTCTCTGAGTGAAGTTGTCACTGAGGCACTAACGGACTTTTTTCGAAATTTTTGGGAGCAGATTAGAGCTTTAGCTTTAATTTCTACATTTCCATAACTGTTTATTTCACACCAACATTATTTATTGTCCTGCATCTGCGAGAGTGTGGGCGGGCTTTTGATATCGCGACTGTACTTCCTGCTCTACTTCCTGCGCTCTACTGCGCAACTCCGGTCCCGAAATCGCTACTGCGCAGACTCGGTCCCAAGATGTCCGCGCCGTGCAAGGGCGCCTGAAAGCTTCAAATCTGCCAAGCGGAAACGGATGATGTCGCGTCGTCCATATTTTTTTACGGTCTATGGTATTTTCAATTTTCAATTTCAATTTGTGCAATTAGTAGGGTAATGGAAACGTGGTTAGTGTCTCTCATCAGAAGTACAACTTCATTTTCTACTATAAAGCAGCTCCCCAGTGAGTGCAGGTTTTCACTCACGGAATTGTGGCCTCGAATGACAGGAGAAATGAACTAGAAAACATTTTCACATGAAAGAAGGCGGAGCCTCAGAACGACACCTAACTATTATATAATTGCCATGGAACAATGGAAGTACAAAGGTGTTTGTCTTCGATTATGCTTCAAGTATATCAGGGCATTCACAGCTGCACTGTGTACATTTTAACGGCATCTAGAGCTGAGGTTGTGAATTGCAATTGTCCACCGCTACCCCTTCCCTTTCGAAGCTACGGTGGCTGACACAGGACAAAGATGCCGTCGTCTGAGACCAGCAGAGAGTAGCTAGCGCTTTATAGAGCAGTTTTGTCCGTTTAGGGCTACTGTAGAAACATGGCAGCGCAAAATGGTGAATTCACTATAAGGCTGCGTGTCCACCAAAGCGTTTTTAGCCAGCTGAAAACACTAGGCGCTCTGCTGGAAACGCCTTGCTGTGAGCGCTTGAGAGTGTTTTTTTTTCAATTAAGACTCTTTGTTTGCTATGATACTAGTAACAGGTTTGCGGATATTTCGGATCTCATTTCACAGATAGTTTGTTTCTGTATTGGTTCTATATAAAAAGGTCGATACAATGTAAAGTAGTTGCTCTGGCTCTTAATTTTGTTCCATTATTATGCTTATCATCAGTTGACATTGTACAAGCAAAATGTGGTGGTTGGTGTGTGTTGTATTTGTCTAGCCCCTCCTTCACTGTGATTGGGACAGCTGGGTAAAAAGTGACAGTGATGAGCACTGCGTTTTACTTAAGGTTAAACATTCTTCAACTCTCGTGGACCAATAAAACCCAGCTTTCATGAGAGAGCCTCAAAACCAGTGTAGAAAATAGCCTATTACATATTAGTTATGATGTTTTTGAATGTAAAAACCATGCGATCATCATAAGTTGACCTCAGACAACAGTATAAAAAAATTAAAAAGCCAGTTGATGACATAATATTTTACATATAAGACTAAGAAGGGAAATGGCAAAATAAATTTAAAACAGTTTGTAATATGTGTGGACCCCACTGTATGTATTTAAAATGTGATATGATCAGGTGGTGTCCTAACACGTGTCTATATAGTGTATTTATGAGTGGAATGACAATAAATCAAACTTGACTTGTCTTTTAATTTCAAAATGTAATTTTCTGAACATTCAGTTCAGAGGCAAGTTTCAAAAACATTCTTGACACAATTTCAGAATTAAGACAAATGATTCTTTGGCGACAGAACAGCATTATTTTCTATCACAACTCCCAGTGCACAGTGACAGCCAGAAAGACATTCTGCAATCTTTCTGATGATGAGAGTGAAAGAGAGATCATTCATGTGAGAGATCATTCATGAAAGATCAAGTGGCCCATTTCTATCCACATTAAAACCTCTCTCTCTCTCTCCCACGGGAAATCAATAATATCACTGCTAATGCAGTAGAACGGGGAGAGAGAGAGAGAGAGAGAGAGAGAGAGAGAGAGAGAGAGAGAGAGAGAGAGAGAGAGAGAGAAGAGAGAGAGAGAGAGAGAGAGAGAGAGAGAGAGAGAGAGAGAGAGAGAGAGAGCGAGAGCGCGAGAGAGCGCGAGAGAGCGCGAGAGAGCGCGAGAGAGCGCGAGAGAGAGAGAGAGAGAGAGAGAGAGCCACTAGAGCACAGGGAACAAAAAAGCGCCAGAAAAGAGGCTGTTGTTGGACCTGTTTGATCTGGGAAGCACTGTGCCAAGCAGAGAGGATGTGGAGGGCAGGAGAGATCAAAATGGATTGTGGGAGTTGGTGGGACTCCAACCACTCAGATGAATGGAAGACAAACTAAAGCTCGCCCAGGCCTTCAGAGAAAAGGTCTCCCTCCTGACTGTTTCAAAGCTATTTGACCTACACCTGTATTAGTCGCTCTGTTTAAAGTGATGCTATGAGACCTATGGTCCGCAAGGCCGTTCTTTTCATCTGAGGCGACAGGACGTCTTTGTGGATGCCGCTTTTTAAGTTCAATTTGTACCAGTGTGGATAAGAGAAATACTCCTATTGGACCTTAACAACTAGCTTCCAATCAGAAAAAATGCAATACAATTCACAAAGCACCTACTTTCTCCATATTACATGGCTGGAATTATAAGCAGGGACAAATACAAAACACACAGGCACACTACACTTACCAGATCATTCATGTTGGCTTGGCTAGCAGGGTGGACTTCCTCCAGGAACTCCCAGTAGGTAGAAGGTGTACTTGTCCATCAAGTGGACTCCTATTGCCAAATCTGGCTGATGCTGTAAGGACAAAACAATAGGTGAATCAATTCCAATCTTCTATACTTCCTTAAAGATTAAAAAATGAATCTAAAATATATGAAAGATTATTTTTTATCATTACATTATGGAAAATAATTAACTTTATCACACTATGCTATTTTTTTTTAGAAGGACCTGTATTTAAACCATGATACTTTGTTTTCCTGCTTCTTTAATAAAAAACAGTATTTATCTGAAGTCGAAATCCTGTTACATTATAAATGTCACTGTCTTTTTTTTTTAAATTAATTTTATGCATTCTTGCTGTATTTACTAGTATTAGATTCATAAATTAAAAAAAAAAAAAAAAATTGGTCAGACTGCAAACTGTGTTTAAATAAATGGAATCAATCCGAGATGTGACCTAGCAGTTAGCATGTGTAGGGAATCCACTTAATCCCTAAAATCCTTTTTGATTATAATTTTCATGTAATTGTGTTTTAAAGGTTATTCAAAAGCTATAATGCAGCTAATTTCAGGTGTGCAGAGGATCAGGTGCACCCGGTTTGACTCACTGAGAGCGAGTCCTCTCCGACTTGGCTGCTGGCCAGAGCCATGAGGTTCGGCGAGTAAAACCTTTCATACATGGAGGCCCCCTGGCACGTGTCTATGATGAACAACAACTCGTTGTACCTGCAATGAAAGTAGTATGTTTTAGAGCCAGTCGAATCTTGTCAGCCTTAAATCACTTTCCATGTATAATGTTGCAGGCTATAATATCATTCGCAATTAAAGTTGGTTGTGAAGAAATAAAAGACAGATCTGACCTGCAGCACAGGGCTTAAAGCTGTCTGATCCACGCTCACTATACAACCAACACAGCACTCTCTAAAAGCTGTTGCCATGGTAACCAAGACCCCAGCACCCATTGATGCTCCATTCACAAAAAAGAAATTTGTGTGTATACGTATATGTATAATATATATATATATATATATATATATATATATATATATATATATATATATATATATATATATATATATATATATATATATATATATATAAAATTGAAACCACTTCTGGCCTTCTCAGAGGAGTGAGAGCGAGAGAATGAGACTGATTGGCATCACATGAACCTGAAATCTAATGGGGGAGCAATGAAGCACAAAAGGGATTCACTAATTTAATGGATCAAGCCTGCAATTACCACATTGACAGGGACAAAACATCCTGTGCTGTAGTGCTCTAGAGGAAGAGAGGAAGCTCTCATTGCACCTCACACCAGACTCCAATATTTACACAGCGGTGGAACCTAAACAGCCTATTAGAGCATTTATAACGCGCAATTAATACGTTAGGCAGATGCAGCGCTTCAGCATGCACATCAATACTGTGCCTAGGAGATGCACAATGAAGACTAGAATACATGTTTCATGTTGTGCTTTGACGGTACTTAATGTGTGTTTGGGATTTGTTTTGGTTAATGTCTGCAATTTGCTCTCAAAAGCAGCAATTACACAAGGATTAAGCTGAACAAATACATTTGCTGATATGCTGAATAAGCATTCAATTAATGTTTATATTGAGCATGCATTTTGAGTAACTTGCATTTTAGACACAATTGCTAATTAATTAATTTTCCTTAACCAACAAAATAGTTCCAAACACAACCACAACGCTAACCTGGGTGAAAAAGGTGTCAAAGATGCAAACCCTCATTTTTAAAATGTATCCCTTTTATAGGCACAATATGTACATTTTTTTATTAAAATATCCAAAAAACACTAGAACAGCGTTATATATTTTGTTGACTTGTGTATTTACATTATCCCAAATGTTTCCAAGAATGTTTAAATCCAGAGAAATAAGTGATTTTAACCAGGATGTGTCCGTGCGTAGCCTATCAATGACATCATACCTGCGTTACCCTCGATTTCTGATGTTCTGTATTTTGTAGAAACACTTTAATATATGATGCGTTTTATTGGACAGATGAGCAACTGTTAGGATACATTATTTGACAGAAAACTAATCGTTGTTATACATCTCAACACAGTTAGTCTTATTGTTTAAATTGCATTTTCTTGATTTACTGCGAGTACCATGTTTTACCATGCCTAATATCGATCTAGCTTACTGCAGTGTGCAACAAGTGTCTCATAGTAGATGTCGAGCAAAATTACAGAGAAGCATTATAACTTTCTTACTTTTATTATAACTTTCATAACTTTTGAACACACTCAAATAATGTATCCAATATAATAAAATAGCGCTGCATACGCATGACCAGAAAAAGTGGAAGCGCTCGTCTGCAGCTCAGCAAAATCAAGGTGTCATGATCAAGCTATTCCTTTGTTCTGAATAAGCGACCTCAAGTGGCAAAAAATTACATATTGTGGACTTATAGTTGTTTTTTACACTGACACATTGCTGTCACATACATATTTATTTTCTTACTCAATTATGTCGTAATAATAAGTTGTCGTTTTATTTATATATATATATATATATATATATATATATATATATATATATATATATATATATATATATATATATATATATATATGTATATATATATATATACACATTAGGGGTGTGACGGTACACGTATTCGTACCGAACTGTTTCAGTACAGGGCTTTCGGTTCGGTGCACGTGTGTACCGAACTGTACGAATGCAATCTTTAACAGTTAACAGTCGGCTTGTTTAAGCGCGGAACATATTTCAATCTGAGTCTCCACACGGACATTAGGTAATCAGTCATTTTCATCACAAAATTAAAACGATAAATGCTGTTTTGACGCTTTTTAAAGCTACACTGTGTGATATTTTCCACCATCTAGCGGTGTAAAGGTATATGACAATCCAGTGAATATTAGTTTCTGTTCCTCTCAATTCCGATTTTGTTTTAACTCCTACGGTGGCCGATTTAGTCCAAGATTAACATGGCTTCCAGTTTGACCTCGTCATTGAGTGCCATTGAGTGTTAAAACGTGAAAAGCAAAGCTTGAATTTACGGGTATGTCCCTCTTTGGCTAATGTACTTTCAAGATGGAGGGGCAACATGGCGACTGCATTCGAACCCTCACCTAAAGGATTATTAGTAACACCTGTTCAATTTATACCTAGAATATCTAAATCAACTGCAGGCGGTCGATCATTTTCCTATTTAGCTCCTAAATTGTGGAATAGTCTTCCTAGCATTGTTCGGGAAGCAGACACACTCTGTCAGTTTAAATCTAGACTAAAAACACATCTCTTTACTATGGCATACACATAGAACATTTTTAACTTTCATTATTCAATTCAATTGACTGATTGTTAGGCTGCATTAACTAGGTCAGCCGGAACCGGGAACACTTCCCATAACACCTGATGCACTCGTTACATCATAAAAAGAGTGGCATCTACGCTAATGTTAGTCTCTCTGTTTATCCCGAGGTTTATCCCGGATCTGGGCCCTGTCCGGATCGGATGGTGGACCTGCCTGGACATGACCAACGCATCCTGGAGTGTCTGCTGAGCCGTGTCAAATGGTGTCTCCTCCGAATTTGCCTCACTGGCACGACATGCTCAAAACCCGTCTTCGGCGCAATAATTCCGATCTTTCATGTATTCATACTCTTGTGTAATTGACGCCCCATCCTAAATAAATCTGTCTCTTCCGTGATACCCTGAAAATTTTGAATAATCCGATCTAATATGATTTCCGACCTGTAAGGTTGCCAGAATAATAATCTTACACGGTGTGTTAATAGGCCAGAGGAGAACTGGCACCCCGACTGAGTCTGGTTTCTCCCAAGGTTTATTTTTCTCCATCATGCCCCGATGGAGTTTTGGTTCCTTGCCACTGTCGCCTTTGGCTTGGCTTGCTCAGTTGGGGACACTAAAAATATGATTAAAGTTATTCAACTTATTATACAAATAAAATATATGAATTAGGTCTTATTTAATTCTATAAACTATAATACTGATCTGCCAACATTGTCGCTATATGATAAATTAAAATAAGCTGATAACATCACTGTTTTCTCCAGTACGGCTGTACAGCCAAATCTAATTTTGTCGCAATATTATCCTGTTTGACACTGTGAAGCTGCTTTGACACAATCGTGATTGTAAAAGCGCTATATAAATAAAGTTGATTGATTGATTGATTGAATTTCTTATTAATGCAATTATCTAATCAACCAATCACATGGCAGTTGCTTCAATTGGGCATCGTTTATATGCCACGGCCTACCTGAGCATTGTTTCTGACCATGTCCATCCTTTTATGACCACCATGTACCCATCCTCTGATGACTATAATGCACCATGTCACAAAGCTCAAATCATTTCAAATTGGTTTCCTGAACATGACAATGAGTTTACTGTCCTAAAATGGCCCCCACAGTCACCAGATCTCAAAGCAGAAAATGCATGCGTCTGTATTACAATTTAAAGTGATTTGTCCAATTATGTATTTCAGAATTGTACATATACAATATAAAAATGCATGATATTAATGATTAGGGTATATAAAAATATGCATGGGTGCGTATTGATGCAGATATATGATATGCAGATATTTCTGCAGGTTTCAGAAATATAGCCATTTCCCCAATAATCTCTTTACACAAAGCATCATTGTGCATGTAATAATAACGCAGTCTATCAGCATCAAATATCTCTTTAACTTCACTATAGTTTTTCCACATACAAGCTAGCGAGTTGAATGTAACGTGAATGTGGCATGAAGGTCAAGTATGGCATTCCATACTCTGAATTTGTCCTCTGCATTTAACCCATTTAAGTGCACACACATTAGGAGCAGTGAGTAGTAAACACACAGACCCAGATAAGTGGGCAATTGGATATTAAGTGGCTTGCTCAAGGGCACTTCCTGCCAGTCATTTCCTGCCAGTATTGATAATCGAACCTGCAACCTTCGAGTTACCAGTCTGACTTCTCTAACCATTAGGCCACAACTGCCCTAATGTTGCAATGTGTTATTTAATCGCAGTGGGACATGTTCTATACAACTTAATCAGTGTAACATGTAATTAAAATATTAAGAATGCGTAAAGAGAAAGTTCACCCACAAATGAAAATCCTCTTTGGATTTGGATTGTTTAGTCACACTCGAGATGTTCTAAACCTGTATGAATTTCTTTGTTCTGCTTAACACAAAGGAATACATTTAGAAGAATGTTTGTAACCAAGCAGACCTTAGCCATGGACCACCATAGTGGGAAAAAAATACAATGGAATGGCTACAGAGATCTGCTTGGTATATCTTCCTTTCATGTTTGGAACAACCTGAGGGTGTTATTTGATTACAGTTTCTGTACCGGAATACCTGAAAATTTTAAAACACTGTTTATTTCAATCATTTTTTTGTTCAGTTTACAAGAGTCTTTACTTGTCTTTAACAACACTTTAAATATATACACATATATAATGCAAATGTATATAATTGCAAATACTTTTTAAATTAAAGATGAATCCTTATTAAACTTACACAAGCCATTCAATCAAGAGCAGTAAGTGATCTTTTGTTTGACAGACGGCGGTAAAGGCTACTGCTCCTTTAAGACCTAATGGAGTGATTTGCGTCTTTCTCGACTATACAGTTCACTTAAGGCATATACAGACTATATCTGCTTGGATACTCACAAAGATGGACATGTTGACATGCTTTCTGTGTGAGTTTGTCCGTTCAAGCGTAAGACTTGAAAGAGATCTCTATATTTGCAGGATGTGAGATGTTTGCGCGCTTTGACGAGAGCACATAGACAGATATTCTCACATTGCGCGCAAGTTCTTAAGCTTGTGACACTCTGCAAGAACAAAGAAATTTGTTCGTTTTCTCGAGGTGGTTAGAACAAAGTTCGTTCTGGCCAGTACATTCATACTTCACGAGAAACGCAGGTGCCGATCATCTGCGTTTCTCTGCATTAACCCCGCCCACTTTAAATGTATGACCAATCACATAAAAGTTCTCGGACACCCACAAGAAAAAAGTTCTGCTCAGGCGATGTGTCGAGAACAAGCTGCAAGAACTCCCAAACCAGGCAGCCCTGGGAGGGAGAACTTTTTTCTCTGTTCTTGCGGAGTATGTTGCAGCCTTCATTCGTGTCTTCTGGCGAATATACCCTGGTGATGACGGAGAAAAGACTGCTCATATTCGGACATACGGCAGCACTCACATAGCCTAGAAATCTAAGACGCACCCTAGCGGCAGAAAATCTAATTTGCCGCGAGTGTCGTCTAGGGCTTAAAATAATGACGGCCAAGTTGCGGTTGTGTGCTTCTAGTAAACTGGCAGTCTTTCGAATCAGCTTTGACCGCGACTCTGGAAGACTTGGAGTAAAGCTTTTCTCTGAGAAAAGAACAGCACTGAAGTCATGTGTTCTGAGTTTTGCCGACTGGATACGGCAAAAGTTTAATCTTTCAAGGGGCTCTGCTTCACCTTTGTTGCTCTGTTTGGTTGTAGCGCTATCCTATCGCGTACAGAGGGAGTTTGAAAGACAACCGTTAATCCCGCCCCTCAGATTGAGCCCTGCCAAAGGTGAGTTTCCAGACCAAACATCTTGATGTGGGTCTGGCTTGTCAGGCTAGCACTCGCATACATTGAACAAAGTTTACAAAGAGAGACCGCTTTGCCCATGGTTTTTCTTTTATTATCGCTGTTGTTGTAGTGTATCACCGAGAAGCCAGCATGTGTATCCATCGACAGAAACATACATAAAGCATTATTTTCAAGTTACAACCCATATTAAAGATGCGTCATCGCAGATGTGAGTTGAACCGCGGTGCAAGTGTGCCCCGCCACTTTTTACACGCCACCCTGCTCTCTCGTCAGACGGCATAGACTGCTGTTATAGACCCAGCTCCCAACCCAACTTTGAGAATAGATTAACAGCGTTATTCTTTTACCCTATACACAAATTAAAATGGCAGTCTCCCTGGAACAACCATAGGTTACGTTGCTCATTCAAGGGCATAACAGTGATATCCATGTATTTTGATTGGATTTAAACCTATAACCACTCAATTATTAGCGAGTTTCTTTCACTACAAGCCAACACCATTTCTGATCACGTCAATGAGTTATTGTGAGGTAAAATCTGAATCTATAATGATTAAATCATGCAAAACATATGAGTTACTGAATTTCTACTGTAGCCATTTCTATAATTACCTCCTCTTTTGCCACATCTGTTCAAATGCATCAGCCAGCTCCATGTTGCTGATCTCCTCAGAATCCTGGAACTTCAGGAAGCCGTTTCCACCATGACCTGTGAAAACAGAGAGACACGGATTCAGGAAAAAGGAGGAATAAAAAAATTAATAAAAAAAACAGAAAGCAATAAGGCTATTACTGGTCTGACCTGTCAGATAGATAAGAATGTTGCTGCGGTCGTCTGATAACAGACGTTTGGATCGAGGGGTGCTGGGGGGGAGACGTCCCGTCAGGACTCGCAGGAAGTTCTCTACTGTGACCTGCAAGCAAAACAAAAAGTAACGACTTTAAAGTTAGAAATAACTGTTATAAAAAGCAAGTGAAAAGGTTTGGGTCTCAGAACTTTAAAGGTGCCTTAGAATGAGTTGAAAGTCGCTCCGGAGTATAAGTCGCATCAGTCAAAAAATTCGTCATGAAGAGGAAAAAAAACATATACAAGTCGCACTGGACTATAACTCGCATTAGGGCAGAGCGGGAGCCGCGCGCATGCGAGCAGCCACTCGCGTACAGTCGCTCGTGCCCGCTCACTGTAAATAACCGAGCAGAAGAAAGAAAGAAATTTTGAAGTGAGTGATAAACTTGTAAGGGACTGGCGAAAAGCAGAGGGTACTTTAACTGTAATGAAGAAAGCTACTTGCAGACTGAAAGCAAGATGGCCAGAGCTGAAGGAACGAGTCCACAGACGCTTGAACTCTCTGCCGGGAGAGGATCAGCCGCGCGTGACGAACGCTGTGTGAATCGTTCTTGGTTGCATATTTTACTACATGCAGTTTGTATTTTGCAGAATAAGATTTTCTTTATGGGGCCATTTTGTTTGTGTTCAGTCTTTCTAAGTTGTTGTCTTTAAGTTAATATTTCAGTTAAGAGTTTTTTTCTGTTTTAAGTTATTTTTTTCTGGGGTACAGGAGCAGCATAGAACGCCCTCTCGCGGCTATATGTTTATTATTATTATATGTCAGTCAGTATGAATTAAATTTGATGAATAAAGCCTAGTTCAGACTGCACGATTTTCAAACTCGTCGGGTCACTGCTCTATTCACACTGCATGACTATCTGGGGTATCATTCAGTCACTGCTGTGTTCACACTGCACGATGGTTTGACGACAGAGGAGTTCACACTGCATGACTGAACAAGAGGAAGAATCGCCGACAACTCTCTCGCTCTCCGGTGTTTCCCAAACACACGTGCGATGTGACAAGTAAACAACGCGAGATCACACGTGCGTCAGACCGGAGTTCTCGCGCGAAACTTGGAATTGTTATTAAAAATGATAAACTGCACAAAGTTTGCTTCAAATTGTATGTGCGCTGATTTGTGGAGAAAAAGAAAAAAGATTATGGCGGAAGAAATTGTTGGAGAGACAGAAGGAGCCAGGATTGTGTTCTGCAAAGACAGTTTGAGGTAAATAAATAATTATTTAATGTGCTGCTGCTGTGGCTGGATGTGCAAATGTTTGGCCTTTGTTTCTGTTTGATAGAATTGTAAATATATCTATTAAAATACTGAAATTCTGCTCTATAACTCCTCCCTGAACCTCCTGCTGCCCTGTATCTCACTCTCTCATTGGCTGTCGGTGTAATTTTCAGTCAGAACGCAGTTCACACAGCAGGAGTTTGAATCGCCGACAGCTCCAGATATTTAGCATGCCAAATATCTCACCGGCGTCTGCGACTCGTCGGCGATTCTCTCTGATCGCGTCTTTGATCATTCATACTGCGTGATTGTCACTCGCGTGCACGAGCACCGATTTGCCTGTGATCTAGGGCATTTGTCGGCGATTTCACAAAACCTGTCGGCGACTCAAAATCGGGGCAAAAATCGGGCAGTGTGAACTAGGCTTAAGTCGCACCTGACTATAAGTCGCAGGACCAGCCAAACTATGAAAAAAAGTGTGACTTATAGTCTGGAAAATACGGTATTTTAAATTGTTCTCTGATATCTACATAGAGGGTATGTGGCTTATTTAAGGGCAAATATTGTCCAGATACAGTTTTACAGGTCCATATACAACCCTATAAATTGTCCCTAGGATGTAATGCTCTGTTTTTGCCTTATTTGGAAGAGTCATGAATATTAATGTTGAGCTCTGCTCTGATTGGCTTATTTCAGCAGCTCACAGCAGTTCAGCAAAGTGACTCGTGAGTCCTGACCGTCCTGACAGAACACAGACCGACTGAATGACACTTAAGCAGAACATCCCAAATGGAGATTGCTAAAATGCAGCTTACTTGTTTATTGGTGTTGTTCAGATCATCCGCACGCGAGAGAGAGCTTGCATGCATATGGTTGCCAGATTCTACGTGTTTTACCTAAACCGGATAGTATACATGTTCTTTTCACAGAAAAGCTCTGATTGGTGGATTTAAATTACTGAAATCTGGCAACCGCACGTACGATCTTTCCCAAACCAAAACCAGTGATGATTCGTCTTTTTTCATCAACGATATTGCATGTTTATATAAAGTTAGTCACAATGTAGGCCACGCAGTTACTGTGATGTACTCTGAAATACAAGCATGCAAAAACATATAAATATATATATATATATATATATTTACTAAATGAATAGCCTTGTCAAATGACTACCGTTTTAACTTATATGGTGGAAAAGGTGACGTTTGCTAGATGGATCGAGTGAACGATCTGTAAGCAACGTATCTACGGTTGTATTTTGTAATATAAAATAATATTACCCTTTGTCATTAGACACACTATTTAGTTGTGTATGGTACTTGGTGTTTCTTATTGTTACTGTACTAGCATCTTGCGTTATCTAGACAATGCTGTCTCTCTAAGAAACTTTCAATTTAATCAGAAATTGTTTAAACAGTCAATAAGTGGATAAATCACTACTTACTGCTTGCAGGAATATAGTTGTAATTGCCACTTTCTCCAGTTTAAGACGCTGAGCAGAGCTTGCTTGAAATGGGCTGAACAAATGAACGATCTTGAATTAAATTGTTGTGGTTTTCGATAATAATAAATATATTATAACCTTTGGGAGATTATAACCATGACTGTTGACATTTTTAATCTGTGGGAAGGGTAGAAAAGTCCTCCCGTCCTCTGCACAGCCTGGAATATGACGTGCATCCATGATCTGCCGTTTTTGCTATTCTCGAATGTCGTTTGTTTATCTGCAGTCCTGATGATTTGCTCCGTCAGTTCCGCCTGACAATGAACATGTTTGGACATATGCAAATGTTGGGGGCGTACATATAAATGATCCCCAATGCTTGCGTCACGGTTGGGTTTATGTTGAGAATCACTTATTTTTCCTGTGGTGTTTTTCATTCACGAAATTTACATAAGAAGTATGAGGCAATGGTGTTTGAGACTCACAGTATGTGATGTCCATGTACTGAACTCGTATTATTTCACTATGGCAAGGTTAATACAATTTTTCATTCTAGGGCACCTTTAAATCTTTGACTTTGTGTAGATCTATATGGATTTTACAGTGACAGTACAGGTTACATTGTTATGCCAGACTGGACAAGTCAATAACAAACTGAATCATTCACTCAACAGATTCACTCAGAAACACTTGTGTGTTACTCAGAAATGTGCAATGGTTGATTCTGCTTTGAATTTGTTTAGAACTATTTTTATTACATATAAAACATTTTCTTGTGCTGAAAACAATGAAAAGCTTTCAAAATCCAATATTAAACCAAGAGCAGCTTCACCTCATATCCGCGGTAATCGACCTCCACATCGTCTCCATACACATTGAGCTCCATGTTCTTATGACTGAACACAGTGGCTGGTTTGGGGTTTCTATAGTTACAGGCCATATCATCGGCTAGCATCAGCACAATGTGACTGGGAAAGCAGAGCAAACACATCTAATCAGACCAGACCGGAAGACTTTTACTGCGGCTAGAGACAAAGATATCACTGCCTAGTTGTGCATAAAGAGCACACATGCTGCTATATCTGGACAACACAAATTAAGCAATGGAAAAACAATGGGTAAAAGACCACTTAAATAATGTGTCACTATAATGAGGATGCCAGGTGGCAAATATATTTGATATACAATTATTTGGTACAATTATATAGTGGTTCAATATGCCAATTAACTGTTTTTTAATTGTGTTTAGGTAAGACGCTTTACAGCATAATTGAAGTAAATGACCTGAAGTTTACCTGTCAGGAATGCCCAGTCTCTTTACGCTCCTGTATACTGACAGCGTGTTCGCCACATGCCGATAATTAAACCAGAATCTAGATGTGCAGACCTAGACATAAGCATGATTAGAAGACTACAAAAATCATGGAAAAGGCAAACATTAAGAAAGCATGCTGTGAATAGAATACAGTATTATCTAAATACACCATCAAATCATGTCATACATCTAAATGACCCCTTTTTGTCTTTCCTATTATGTGCTCTTATCTATTTGTAAGAATTATTACATTAATGCCAAACAGCAGTAAATTTCTAGCCTGAAAATCTAGACACACCCTAGCAGCAGCAAATCTAATCTGCCGCGAATGTCGTCTAGCAACTCTCAATACACTTCTGAGCGGTGGGCGGCCACGGGCTTAACATATTGATGGCAGAGTTGCATGCTACTGGAAAATAAAGAAGCAGACAAACAGCGGTCTTTCGAATCGACTTTTGCCACGACTGGAAGACTTGGAGTTAAGCTTTTCTTTGAGAAAAGAACGGCACTGAAATCATTCTTAAGAAGGGAAGATGTGTTCGGAGTTTTGCCGACCGGACACGGCGAAAGTTTAATCTGTCAACTAGCTCCACTTCACGTTGCTCTGGTTGGTTGTATCTATCCAATTGCGGGCAGAGGGAGTTTGAAAGACATCTGTTTATCCCGCCCCTCGGATTGAGCCCTGTCAATGGTGAGTTCCCAGACACAACATCTTGATGTGGGTCTGGCTTGTCAGGCTAGTAAATTCCTGCATTAACTATGAGCAAGATTTTACAAAACCTACAAAAGTAGCCTACAACAATGGTCAAAAAGCATTAAAGGTGAACTATGTAGTATTTTTGCAGTAAAATATCCAAAAACCACTATGCCAGTGTTATATATTTTGTTCAGTTGAGTACCTACAATATCCCAGATGTTTCCAACTATTTGTAAATTGTGAGAAAATTGCTATTTTAACTAAGGACAGGGACGTTGCAGCATTGCATTTGAGAGAGTCGCCTGTCAATTGCGTCATATCTGCGCTGCCCTCGGTTTCGGCTTTTATTTGGCAGGAGCGCTTTACTCTTAGCAGTGTGAACAACTGAATGCACGGAGTAACGTCATAACATCGTTTTAAACACACTTAAATGTATCTAATATGATAAACAGAGCTGCATTACCTCAAAATCATAACCGGAAGAGCGGATCTGTGCAGGCGCCCGGCAAATGAGTCCCGTCCCGTCATAATAAAAGTCCCGGTATTCGCGAGGCGGGTATTTGTTTAACAATCGCTCCAGCAGCTTTGCTCAGGTCCATAACACTCGGTCCTGCTCTGCTTTAGACTACAGTAACGTTAATAACCGCATGCATGAACGTGATTTCTGCCCGAGTCCTATTTTCCACCGGCTGTGAAGAGAAGACCACATCTCCCAAGATGCTGCGCTCACACTTTGCCATCAAACTACCCATTTGTTTTGCATAGACGCCCTGCAGTGGACAAAAGCTGCATAGTGCACCTTTAACCAATAGTGTGTGTATGCATGTATGTTATATGTTATTATTTCTATGATGCAAAGCTGAATTTTCATCAGCCATTACTCCAGTTTTCAGTGTCACATGATCCCTAGGGAATCATTCTAATATGCTGATTTATTATCAATTATGCAACAGGTGCGCTGCTAATATATATATATTTTTCTAACCTGTGATACTTTTTTAGGATGAATTGAAAGAAAAGCATTTATTTATTTAAAATAGAAATATTTTGTGACAATATACACTATAGTTTTAAGTTTTGGGGTCAGTATTTTTTAACGATTTATTAAATTGATAAAAAAGTATATATATTTGACAGCCCTAATATAATATGTTTCTCTTCAATGCATGTTTATTTTAGTCATTTTAGTACTTTAAACTTCAATTTAAACAATTAACAGTTTTTATTTTCATTTATTTGTAAGTTTTTTATAATATATATATATATATATATATATTTATTTATTTTTATTTATTTTTTTATCTAATATACATGTATGCTTAATTTTGTTATCTTTATTTGAATTACCGAAAAACAATTTTGAATAGTTTTAGCAATAACAACACTGATCTTCAGTTGATCTTCAACACTGATAAGGTAGTCTCAAGATTACTCACTTATTTTAAATAAAACAAAACAAACATTAAAATATGCTAAAACAATTAAAAATAAGATTTGCCTTTAAAGAGTGGGGTCAGGAGTCTGATTAAAAAATTCTAGACCTGGAAAAAACATTGATAAAATTAACACAATGGGCATTTTTATGCATTTTATGAATATACTTTTTTTGTCTTTATTCCATATCCACTAAATCACAGACAAATGGTAAAGTCACAAGGCTTTGGAATATTGTTGTAGACAATGGGGGGGGGCATTGGAGTCAAAAAGGTTGAGAACCACTGCTCTAATATGTCTCCTAAGTTGATACGGTGAAAATCTAGCTTACCATGTTAAGCAATTAAGGGCTATTTGAAAACAGTTTGCTTATCACATGTTGTTGTGTGCTATATTTTAGTAACAAAAGTACATGTTTAAGAATGTATACATTAAAAATCCTTATAAATTCTCAAAAGTCAAACTTACGAGGACTGCCCAGTTGTTGGTGTGGCCACTGCTGAAAAACTGTTCAGCTTTTGTCTAAACAACAATCAGAAAATTAAAATATTACACAATTAATACAGATGAGTAAAACTCTGACACATTAAGTAAATTGGAAACATTTGATTTCAATTTAGTTTCATTAGTTTTGGTATATTTGTAAATGTATGTATTGTGTCTTCTTAATGTAAACTATTATTGCATTATTAATTTAATCAATCTGAGAAATGTGAAAATTTTCAGGTAATTCCAAAGAAAAAAGAACAGCAAATGAAGGTCATATACAAAGAGACGTTCTCCTTTTTGTTTTATGAGAGGCACTGATATTATAGAAGTAATATGGTAGCAAAGTGCTATAAGCAAATATTGCTTCTGCATTCACTGTTTGAATGGCAAGATATTTTAACAGAGTGCATTACAACACTGTCAATATATTGCAATGTATTATGTCTAACAACTATGTATGAATAAGACATTATATTTTACATTTGTAAACTCAAAATGCTTTACAAAAGAGCAAGTAAGATGCAGACTGAAATACAGACAAGTCTGTGCTTTGTTGTCAAGATAATGTCATAAATAGTTGACTGATTAAACAAATCCAAGTGGCCACAGAAACGTGTTGTTTTAAACAAACTGGTCATCATAATGCAACACACAGGTTGTGTTTCAAAACCTAGTAAGCTGCCTAGTTACCTAGACAGTACTATATGTTTGGGAATCATAAGCACGCTCTGAAATCAACTAAACTCAGTGTATGTTTATATATGTGCATGTATGTGTGTGCGTTTGTGTATATGTAACAAACAAGACAGGCATACAATAATTAAATAAATATTTAAAAAAAATAAACTGAGCTGAGAATATTACTGCTGAAAGCTTCACTGCCAGTTCAATGAATCAAATAGACGCTTTACAACAGCTATCAATAAAGACACTTACCTCGACATAGTTACTGTATACATGTGGTATGAAAACAAGCAAATGAATACATGCACATATTGCCATTAAATTGTAATATTCCATTTTAGTTTGTCACCGGTTTAGTGACTAGCTAGATTGCAACGGCAACCAGGAAGCGCTTTACTTCCGGTTTGATTAAAAGTCCCATTTTCCGAAATAAAATGTATTACATTGTGCATTACATTTTATCAATGATAAAAATATTAGGAATAGATTTAATAATAATAATAACAATAATAATAATAATAATAATAATAATAATAATAATAATAATAATAATAATAAATAGAAATAGCCATTTTAATAAATCTATTTTGGCTATATATAGCTGTTATCATAACAATTGATATTTTTGTTACATAGCAAATATTGGCTATTATATCTACACACTGGACCCTATAGGCCTAAGAGGCACATACATAGAAATGTTGTCCCATAGCCTACATTTAGAACCAACATTGCTGACCTTGTAAATAGCAGAATTATTATTTATAAACCTTTGAGTGCCTGAAAAAAAATATATATAATTTGGTAATTTTCTAAAAAGTTCAGTATGTATAGCCTATAGCTACCATTTGGCTAGCCACAATTAGCCAACTGCCTTGCAAGAGCATTGGGACAAGGATTATAGGCTACCAGATTCAATTTAAACAGGCTGTTTTCTTCAACAGCTTCATTTTACTTCAGACCAGAGCATCAGCTCATCTCATCTCACATGATGCTTGAGAATTCCACCTTACATGATTTACACAATAATATATTTCTTGGACCTGTTTATCAGCAGGCACTGGAACACTGATGCTGGATTAAGTGAGATTGTAGGACAGATGGGGGCTAAAAATGTCAAAATCCATCATGGAACATTTGGTGCCTGCATGTGTGACACTTACTGACGAAATTATGTCAGAGTGTTACTATATAGGTTAATACATACTAATATTATATTGGATTTTATTAGTCCCATTGATGAAATGTAAAACTCGCTAACATGAGATCCATTCAATTCATTATTGTCCTCTGCACCTGCCATTGAATTCAGGACGATTTTCCAAAATTCTAAAATGTCACATGTATTAAGTTAAAAATATCTAACTGTCAAAGATTGTTAGAAAAATGCTAATCATAATCATAATCACAATCACAAGCACCATAATAATAATAACCCTGTCTTATAATAATAAGACTTTTTTCTATGTACACAAAAGGTCTGTTTTTCTCAAATATTGTTCACAAATCTATATAAATCTGCAAACCTAGTGTTGCAACATCTGACCGGGGGGCTGGTCTCAGACAATCTTTGAGGTGAAGCTGCTGGATGTGGAGGTCCTAGCCGGGGGGCAGGGGCGTGGGACTGGGGGGATAAAGGGTACTGAGTAACCAGGGCCCGAGGCGGGGGGGGGGGGGGGGGGGGGGCTTAGAAGTCAGTTTTCTATACATACACATACAAGGTACGGGGGCCCAGCAAGATGGTTTGTACCCAGGGCCCAAAATTTGGTGCTACGCCCCTGCCGCGGGGGTTATGGTCTGTGGTTGTGAGGCCATTTGGATGTACCAAATTGCTAAATTCTCTGAAATGCCTTTGGAGACGGCTTATGGTAGAGAAATGAACATTCAGTTCACGGGCAACAGCTCTGGTGGACATTCCTGCAGTCAGCATGCCAATTGCATGCTCCCTCAAAACTTGCAACATCTGTGGCATTGTGGTATTTCATTGTGGCCCTAAGCAATAATCATGCTGTCTAATCAGTATCTTGATACGTCACCTGTTAGGCGGACGGTTTATCTCGGCAAAGGAGAAGTGCTCACTAACACAGATTTGTAAATGGACTGCATTTATATAGCGCTTTTAACAGACCCTATGGCCATACAAAGCACTTTACATTTTTGCCTCACATTCACCCATTCATACACCAACAGCAATGTCAGCCATGTAAGGCACCATCCAGCTCGTCCGGAGCAGCTGGAGTTAGGTGTCTTGCTCATGGACACTTCGACAGGTGGAACTGGGGATTGAACCACCAACCTTTCAGTTTGTAGACAACCTACATGAACCACTGAGCCACTGCCGCCCGAACAATTTGTGAACAATTTGTGAACAATATTTGAGAAAATAGGCCTTTTGTGTACAGAAAAAGGTTTAAATCTTTGAGTTCTGCTCATGAAAAATGGGGACAAAAACAAAAGTGTTGGGTTTATAATTTTGTTCAATGTGTGAGTGTGTGTGTGTGTGTGTGTGTGTGTGTGTGTGTGTGTGTGTGTGTGTGTGTGTGTGTGTGTGTGTGTGTGTGTGTGTGTGTGTGTGTGTGTGTGTGTGTGTGTGTGTGTGTGTAACATTTAAATATACATCTTAAACTATTGTACACTGCATATTATGTAAAATATTAATGTTTAAACAATTAATTATTCATTAATACAGCATAGCCTATATTATAAGGTAAGTAGCCTATATATAGCTTGTTTTTTAAACATGCACGTAGGCTACACAATTCAAGATGTTTTAAACTATGCATGTTTTAAATAATGTAAATAGGCCTACCAAAACTTTTTAAGTGTTTTTTTCTTTTTCTTTTTTTCCTTTTTTACACACAGCATCTCTCGCTCGCTAACATGCTCTAGTTTCCTCCTCCGAACTCCAGAGACGCGCATCAGTCGTCAGGACGCGCGCATCAGCTGCCCAAACACGAGTCACTCCAGCCGCGTGCAGGTGTATCGCGTTGTGTTGGCGTTTTAAAACACTAAAGTGAGATACTAAGAGCAAGACTAAAGGAGAGGCTGGATCTAGCATGTAACATGCACAACGATTTACTAAGAGTGAAGCTGTCTTTGTCCATCTAGTTTAGTCGGCAGTTGGAGAATGCGTTAAGATCGCAACAGCATCACGGATCCGTGAACCTGCTACACAAGACTATATTCTATACGGACTCAACTCAACAACATCGATAGTTCAACATCGAAACAGATATGAACACCAACGATGCGAAGGAATACCTCTCCAGAAGAGAGATCCCTCAGCTGTTTGAGGTGAGCATTTGTGAACTTTTGTTGTGGTGAAACCCAAAGAAGATCTTTTCATAGACGCTACACATAAACAACACGAAGTTACTTGCATCGGGATATCTCACTGCTGGGAATCAGTGTTGAAATACTGAAAAGCCCATGTCTGTATAGTTGATTCGATTCACAGTTATTAAAAATGTCATAAGTTGATGATTCATAATTAAAAGGTAATGGTTAATTTAAACGTAGGCTTGTGCTTTGCATGCTGTAAATAATGTAAACTGACTGAGTTGCTGAGTGTTGCATTAGATAAGGTTATAGGCTATATCATTTAGAGAGGGTTATTTTCACCCTCGTTTGCTGTGGATCGTGTGAAACCGACAACGCAGATTGTCCATGTTGTTTATTGTGGTAGGCGTGCTGTCAAAAAGTCAAGTCTTACAGAAAATATCAGCTTATGACAGGGTTATTTAATAACTATTCCAACGGAAATTTACAGTCACCTTATTATTTTACTATTGTTTTGAGAGCAGGAACATTCTGAGTCAATACAGTTGGTGCTTCTTTGTCCTCTTGCTTGAAGAGTTTAGTCCAACTTGGTTTGCAATATCCTTGCCATATGATGATGATGATGATGATGATGATGATCTGCATTAGGGTATATATCTAATGGACAGGAAGGTGTATTTAAGAATTAGTTTACCTAAAAATGAAAATTCTGTTAATAATTACATAATTTCATCTTCTGAACTTATATACGATATTTTGGTTACAATTCATTTTAAAGGCACAATATGTAAGATGTTTGAATTAAAATATCCAAAAACCACTGGTATACAATGTTATATATTTTGGTTGTGTTCTTACATACCCCAGATATTTCCAAGAATGTGTCTATCCAGAGAAAAAAGCTATTTATTGTAACCGCATTACCCTCGAAAAAAAAAAATCTAACTTTATTAGATAAGGGAACAATTTTTTGTATACATTTATAGTCATAAAACAAATTTTTGTACAGTAATACAGCATTTTCTATATCATACAATATGTTTAAAAATGTAATGCATGCAAGCATTTTGGCATTTAGCTACACAAGCCATCCAGCATTTATTAATATGATATTATAATATCAATCTAGCTTACTGCAGTGTGCAACAAGTGTCTAATAGCAGCTGCAGAGGGAATGCACAGAGTAATTTTATAACATCATTTTCAACACACAAAAGCCATATCACCCTGTAGCTCAAGACTCAAGGTTTCCCACTGGAGCCAAGCAGGGCTGAGCCTGGTCAGTACCTGGATAGGAGACCTCCAGGGAACACCAGGTAGCTGCTGGTAGAGGTGTTAGTGAAGCCAGCAGGAGGCGCTCACCCTGTGCTCTGTGTAGGTCTTAACACCCCAGTATAGTGATGGGGACACTATACTGTCAATAAGCACCGTCCCTCAGATGAGACCTGGCATCTGGCTCCTGACTCGCTATGGTCATTAAAAATCCCAGGATGTCCTTCGATAAAGAGTAGGGGTGTAACCCAGGCATTCTTGCCTAATTTGTCCATTTTGGCCTCTGTTCATCATGGCCTCCTAATCATCCCCATATACTAACTGACTTCATCACTCCGTCTCCTCTCCACCAATCAGCTGGTGTGTGGTGGGCGTTTTGGCACAGTATGGCTGCCGTCGCATCATCCATGTGGATGCTGCACATTGGTGGTGTTTGAGGAGATTCCCCCCTTCTTTATGTAAAGCACTTTGAGTTCCTGGAAAAGCACTATGTAAATGTAACAAATGAATTAATTAATAAGGTCTGGACTCAAGGTGCCAATTCATGTGTGAAAATAATTCTTCATTCTTCCTCACAACTCTTCTCTCACAGTTTGACATTGTCATCCTGGAATATGGCCAAGATGTGTCTTCCTACATGCTTGTTTAAGAAATTAAAAGCTTAACACTCCATCACCGAGCATTAGAAGGAATGCTGCCAAACATATAACATGTTAAAAAACATAATAATCACTGCAATAATTATTTGCAGTGTACATACTGTTTATATATGTATGTTTTAAAAAAATATATATTTATTGTTCATTATAATACCAAAAAGGCTGCAGTATCCCATGGAAACCTGAATTAGAACATAATAAAAAAATTGCATGCTACCGGAATGTTCAATGGTAATTATGGATAAACTCAATATCTCCCTGATCTGTCACTGATTTCCCAGAGTCTGCTGACTGGTCTGATGTACTACCGACCAGATGACCCTCTAGATTATCTAGAGACCTGCCTTAAGAAGGTGAAGGAGATCGGTGGGACTGACAAAGTTCGGTGGGACACGTTTGTCGGACAGGAGAAGAAGTCGTTACCGCCTCTCAATGGTGGGCAGTCACGCCGCTCTTTTTTCCGGAATGGTGAGTAGGAGGTGTTGTCCTCAGCCGACGCAACTCTAAATTGTAGGCGATGCTGAAATTCATGCAAACTAGAATCGGCCACAAGCTGCTGTGTTGTTGTCTTGCACAGCAGGCTCATTTTTCATTATTTGGATGTTGTTAGAGCATAGCGAGCATTGGTAGGGATTTTCCTGTCTTTGTGCTGAGCAACATTGTTCTACCCACCTCGAGGCAATGAAAGAAGGCAAATAAATGCAAAGTACCTCTAGACTAAAACATGTCCTCAGTGAAACAATTTTTCCAATGATAGGCTATCAGTGGGCTTTCCTCTGAACGTTTTGTATTATATATTTGAAGACATCCGAAACTCTCATGACTAACAAATTGCATTTTTCCATGCAGTTCTCCCGGATAGCCCCAACTTTCCTTATCGGAGGTACGAGCGCCTCCCACCCATCAACCAGTTTTCCATAGAGAGTGACTCAGACTTGTCAGAGACAGCGGAGCTCATAGAGGAATATGAAGTGTTTGACCCATCTAGACCCAGACCCAAAGTCATCCTCATTATAGGTAAGACCAAAGGCTGGGTACGTCATCACTGATAACAGGCTGGTGTCTGCATATGTGCGCTTGAAATTCATGTTGGATTTTTTATGAAAACACACTACCATTCAAAAAGCTGGGTTTCTTTGAAATAAATGATTTATTCAGCAAGGGTGCATTAAATTGATCAAAAGTGACATTGTCAAGACTACACTTATTTGATCAGATACGGTAAAAACTGACATATTGTGAAATATTATTATCATTTAAATTAGCTGTTTTCTGTTTGAATATTCTAAAGTGTAATTTATTCCTGTCACGCAAAGCTAAATTTTCAGCATCATTACTCCAGTCTTCATAGTCACATTATCCTTTAGAAATCAAAGAGTTGATTAAAACAAGAGTTTTAAACTTTACTGATTATGTGTGACATCAAAAGAAAAAGACAAGCTAAATCTAAAAAAATAAATATAAATTCTAGTAGTCCACTGAGTAATGAATGAACGAACGAACGGACGAACGAATGAACGAACGAACGTATCAGCTGATAGAAAATATTTAATTATGCACATTTTTATCACCTACCCTATTTTTGCATTTAGTTACCTTAGTTAGTTATACCACACATAAAGTTAGATAATAATAATTTAAATAATTTAAAATAAAGTTCAAATTTAAAAATGAAAATAAATTTTTCATACTTTATATTATACTGTTTTGATGCCTAAATTATCCTGTAATGATTCAATTGTGTGTGTTGTTTTAATAATAATAAATAAATAAAAATTACTGCAATAAAACAAAACAAATACAGAAAGTACTGAACTGAAGGGCTTAAATACACATGATAAGGAACTGAATTCAAATTGATCTAATTAATCATATATTGAATAACCATCAAAACTAGTGGTGGCAAAATGAGAATAAATGAAAGTCAGGTGATAGGATTGCAGGAACAGGAATAGAACACAGTGAAAATGAAACCAAAACTAAGCATAACTGTTTCAATTGTTTAGACGTTTAATACTGGTGCATCTCTAGTTTATTTACACAGGCACACCACTGGACTAAAATAATCGAGCTTCCACTCAAAATGCTGTGTTTGCTTGATTAGAATTCAAGTAGGCTATATTTGGGAGCGGTTGGTTTTTCTGTTCAGTGTGCAGAAACACACTGACGTAGTAAATGATCATGAAATGAGAGACCCCTCCCTTGTCAAAATCCAATTGTATGAGGTCAGTGGGGATGCATTTGAGATGGATACCTGCTATAAACAAGGCTGCTGAGTTGTAGGGATGCTAATAGTTTAGACCGAGATCTGATAGTGGTACATTTCCCTCCTGCCTTCCAGGAGGGGACTTCCCAGACTTCCCTGAACAGCATGCATGTCTCTTTAAGTTAACTGATGTCATTTGTGGGGGAAACATAATCTGTGCTGAGTGTAACCCACAAGCATATCCCATCAGTCAAGTGACTACCCACCTGCAGTATTATCTCATTGAGATATTAGCTAATTGTTTCCTATCAACGCTTTTGTCTCTGAAAATAGTCTAGGTTTTTAATACTGTTTCTTGTTGTGGTCAACTAATTTGGTTTTCATTGGTTGAAACTGAGACTGATCCGATATCAGTTGTTGGGCATTCAGTCTCCACATTGGTGTTGGTAGAATAGTTTAATATGGGCTGTTTATTAAAATTAATCATTATATCCCCCTTAATTCTAGACCTATAGTTTGCTGATTTCATTATTTTGTGCACTACGC
Source organism: Pseudorasbora parva (assembly GCF_024679245.1). Taxonomy (NCBI): domain Eukaryota; kingdom Metazoa; phylum Chordata; class Actinopteri; order Cypriniformes; family Gobionidae; genus Pseudorasbora; species Pseudorasbora parva. The sequence goes on along the minus strand of NC_090180.1, from coordinate 20,678,137 downwards.
CTGTCTGCATTGGAGCATGTTAGAGACGTGTGATTCCCCCCCACAAACCAGTTCATTGCAAATTCCACCCCGCAGCCGAGTTTAAAGATTTCATTCGTCATGTCAATCAGTGCCGAGTGCCTACACAATAGGCTCGTTTGAGATACGCCTCGGTTGAATTTTAGGCGAGAGTAGTTGCCTGCAGTGAGGGGAGGAATGAAAAAAAGCAGCCAATATGTTCTCTTTTTGTAGTGGATCAGACACCTACTGTCACAATTACCCTGGACTCTGTTGCGTCATTTACATGCTTGCACTTCCCAGAGCTTTAAAGAGCTCCACCTCATGCTTGTTATGAGATTATATGAAGCAGATATAAAGGCTGAATCTAAGGGTATGTTTACCCTAGGGTACGTTTATACTAGATGTGTAACGGTTCAAATTGCTCACAGTTCGGTTTGTATCACAGTTTTAGGTTCACGGTTTCGGTACAGATCAGAATGTGCTATGTTCAGGGAAAAACTACTGTAAAATCAAAATAACAAAAAATAAGGACAAATGATCTAATTACAAGCAACAGAACAAATAAATACAATAGAGGCAAGGCAAAGCAAGGAAAGTTTAATATAGCCCAATTCATACTCAATGACAATTTAATGAATCACCCCTATCTGTAGTGAAATAAACTCAGGTTCGCGATTTTACTATTTATATTTGTCAGGTAACTGTGACAACTGTGAAACAGTAGCCTTGCAGACAAATGGAGCACAATATAATAATGAAATAAGCAGTGCTTTATTATTTTTAATACACAAAAGCATAAAACAGTAAAAAACATAGGACAACCAAGGACACACATCTACACATCACAAAAAACAACAACATCTGGATTGCCTCAGTCAGCAAATATAGAAAAATAAATTATTGAAATGATTAACATAAATTACAATATACACAGTTGTTTTATAAGTAAACAGTGCTTTTCAGTTTTTTCAGGTAGGTCTAAAATTATTTTTCAGGTACAGAAATGTAATCAAATGTGAAATAACATTGAATATTTGACTGTATAAATTAAATAGTAATCCTTATTAGAGTTACAAAAGTGCAAAAGCTATTCAATCAAGAGCAGCAAGTGATTTCCTTGTCTTTTGTTGTTTGAAACATTGCAAACACAGACAGCAGCAATATTAGGCTACTGTGGCGGTTCTACATTGAATTACACCCTGGGTGAGACTAGCAAAATTATATTTCTCAATTACACAAATCCTTTATTATAACATTTGAAAAACACACTTAAAAGAATTGTCTCAGGTTACTCACGTAACCTATGTTCTCTGAATAGGGAACGAGACGAACTGCGAAATGACGCATATGGGGGGTACGCCCATGGGCATGCCAATTGTCTGAAGCCCTTATAGAATCACGCCGATTAATTGGCTGATGGCGCAGCGCCGCCCCTCTAGCTCATCACCTTTGAGCTATAGTAGCGCGCGTGCCATCCTCTCCCCAGATTTCTCTGCCGAGCAAGACGGCTTGTCGGCAGTGCGGGGAGCTTGGCAGCGTGCGCAGCGTCTCGTTCCCTATTCAGAGAAAATAGGTTACATGAGTAACCTGAGACGTTCTCTTTCATAGGTTCACTCGACGCTGCGAAATGACGCATATGGGGAACGGTATACCACACACGCCAAGCTAAAGTGCTGCCGCATCTGACATAAACGTCAGGTAGACCTGAACGACTGGATTAAGCTGACAGAACATGCAAACCCGGAGCCATGTCAAGATCTAAACTATAAAATCCTCTAGAGCACACTAGAAGAGTGTGCTCTAATGCCCAGAGGTGAAGGAACTCCGCGCACCTCATAAGCTAGAGATATAACCTTCGTCACCAATGTAAAATGCTCTGCTTCGACGCGGCAAGCCCACGGCGACCGGCTCCGAAACACACCAGCAACTGGTTAGACTTCCTCCAACCACCCGAACGATCAACATACAGCTTCAATGCCCTAACTGGGCAAAGCAAATGTAACCTCTCGTCCTCCGAGGATGCAAAAGGTGGAGGGTGGAAAGAATGGAGAATGGTGACCTGCGAGCGGAAGGATGTGGACAAAACCTTGAAAACATAACCCAGCCTGGGTCTCAGAGAGACCTAACTAGGCCGGGAGCAAAACCTAAGCAAGCCTAGCTAACAGAGAGGGCTTGCAAATCCCACACTCGCTTAAAGAATTTAGAGCCAATAAAAGAGCAACTTTAAAGAGTCAGAACCCGCTCCGAGCTGACTCCGATGGCTCAAAGGGAGCACTCGTAAAACCCTCCAGGACAAAAGATAAGTCCCAAGAGGGTACACCAGGGGAACGAACTGGCCTCAGGCGCTTAACATTAAAGATGAGACTAAGAATGCTTCCCAATGGGTCTTATCCAACTCCCTGTGGGCGGCGATAGCTGCTACATACACTCTGAGAATAGTAGCCGCCGCCCGGCTGCAAACTTCTCCTGCAGAAACTCCAGAACTGAACCAATAGGGCAGTCGACTGGACTTCTACTGTGGGCCGAACACCGTGCCTGAAAGACCTCCCACTTGGAAGAGTAAGCTTCCTCGTAGAGGGGGCTATGTCTCTCTCACTCTTCACAGAACCGCCGGAATCTTCTTGATTGGCAGGAATGGATAGAGCTTCAACCTCGGCCAGGGGTGAGCGAACGCATCCACTCCCAACGGCGCAGGAGGACTTAGAGAGAAGCAAAGTGGGCATTGGGACGACACCTTCGTAGCAAAGAGGTCCAGCTCCGCTCTGCCGAACCGCTCCCAGATCTGGTCTACTGTGAGAGGATTTAACATCCATTCCCCTGAATTGGGTTTCTGCCTCGAAAAGGAGTCTGCCGCGAGGTTCAGAACCCCGGGGATATGAACTGCCCAGAGAGACAGGAATTTGCCCTGGGCCCACAGGAGGAGACGGCGCGCATGCCTATCCAGGGTGCGTGACCGAGAGCCCCCTTGGCGAGTCACATGAGACACCACCGCCATGTTGTCTGTCCTAACAACGACATGGTGTCCTGTGAGGAGGGTGAAGAAATGCTGACTCTTAGGCCAAGGGAACGGACGTGACGATGATGATTCGAGTCTCTATGATCATTTGCCATCTCTCTGGACTGGGCCAATAAGAGCCAATTGTCCAGGTAGTTGAGTTTGCGGATGCCCTGGAGCCGCAGCGGGGCCAGAGCAGAATCCACACACTTAGTAAATGTCCTTGGTGCCAGAGCAAACCGAAAAGGAGCACCCAGTATTGGAAAGCCTTCCCTCCTAAGGCAAACCTGAGGCACTTCCTGTGTCGTTAAATGACCTGAATATGGAAACGCATCTTACAGGTCTATCGACACAAACCACTCCCCTGCACGAACCTGGGCAATGTTTTAAGACTTCAGTGTCCACATCTTGAACCTCCATATGAGGAGGGAAAAGTTCAGACATCAGAGGTCTAATATGGGCCGCAGGAAATATGGAAACCAAGAAGTAACACCTGAAAAATCCTCGCTCTACGTCTGTAGGCGGGACTTCCTCTATCACTCCCTTGTTAGAAGGGAGAACAGCTCCTCCTGTAGAACAGAAGCCTCTGGGGCACTGTTTTACTACAGTATGGAGGACCCCACTGAATGGGCAAAACTGAAGTGTGTAGCCCAGCTGCCTGAGTGGGAAACGTAAGGTCCACTTTCCGCTGGAGAGAACGCGCCGTGCCTCCTAGAAAACGGGTAGTGGAAATGTGATCCGACGGACTCAGGGGGAGAAAGCCTAAAGCGTCTCCATTCCCTGGCGCCCCTCGAGACGCTCTGGCGGCGAGTGTGAAGGGGGTGGACTCGGAGAGCGGCCAGGAGGCGGACAGAAACGCTTGCGCAGTCTGACCCAGCCCCGGACGTTAGCGCGACTCTTTTCCCTGCCGGGAGGGTAAAGAACGACTCAGCGGAGCAGGAGCGGAAAGCTACTGCCAGACCACTTCATCTGCACCGAAGAGGTCTTTGTCGTGGAAAGGGGCGACCACGAGCTCTGGTCCCTCCTGAAATTCCTTTGAACGGAGGGCGCTCTAGGCTGGGAAGGAGAGGTGCTTGAAGGAACATGAGTTCTCCTAGGCATGAACTGCCTTTTTCCCAATAAATCCCAGAGACATAGAGCTTGTCGAGGAGGAAAAAAAAAACCTCCATGTCGCGAATCTCAGTGAGGTTCAACCAAAGGTGGCGTAAAGCAGCCACCAGATCAGCCATCGAGCGCCCTATTCGCGTGGTGTGCTTAGTAGCCCATAAGGCCAAAATCCTTGGCTATGCAGAGCTCTAATAAGCTGAAGATGAGAGGCCAGTGTGACTTAGATCGCCGGAATTGCGGAATAACCGCGCTCCACAGAACCAACGAGGATGGTGAAGTGAGCCGCTACCGCATTAGAAGGTGGGCGGAAAATGACTGCTTTCAGGGTCTGGAGACCTAGTTGTGCAGATCTCTGAAAAACGGCAGTTTCCTTATCAACGTGCGATACGTACTAGCACACTAAGAAATCTCTCATCGGGCTTAGAAGATTGCGATTTGTGGGAACATAAGGCCAATCGATCGCAAGCTTCTCAGTCATGCGTGAAACGCGTCGACGAGCTCGGAGTAGGTCGCAAAGATTTTTCCTGGCCACCAGGCGGGAAAGCGTAGTCAAATGAGACAGGCCCAAAATCCTTGTAGTCGGACACTGTCGTAAGCAAAGTGTAAGCCAGGCCGAAAGAAATGGTATCACTTGCTTCCAGGCTGCGAATAATAGTTTGTGCGTGCATACAAGCAGAAAAACTTTGCTAAGTGGGCGCGCACTCGGGAGAGGGAGTAGGCCGCAAAGGCTGCGCATTTTCCTGGCCGCCAGGCGGGAAAGCGTAGTCACACAAGACAGGCCTGAAATAAACACCTAAACATCTGAACCCCAGGCCGCGGTTGAGGGAGGCCTAGCCGCCTCGGGCGCGCAGCGGGGGAATCAAACTGTATTAAAATACCTCTTCAAGAGGGAGTACATAGCGATATTCGCATTTCGAAGTGCCCTGAGCCGCCTCACGCGCGTGGGTAGGCCCATATACATAAATATATAAAATAATATATAATGTATCACTTACCATGCAGGTCATCCCTCGAGTAGAGCGAGTGCACGGCAGGGCAACGACGAAACTCCATCATATACTTCACCAGTTAGGAGAACAAAGTTCCGCTATCCGTGGTCGCTGAAGTAGTGAAGGAGAAAGATGCTTAAATCCAGTTTTTAAGGGTCAGATAAATCGCAAGAAGGGAGCGATGCTACCACCTCATAAAGGCAGAGAAATCTGGGGAAAAGATAGCGCGCACGCCAGTATACTGCCGTGCAAAGGCAAAAGGCCGTAACTTCGTTTTTGGTCGAAAATGAGTTATTGACATTTTTGGGACTTTCAAGACCTCCTTTATCATGTGGATAAATATCGTTAGTCAATTATGTTGTTTTTTCGAGAAAATTATGGATTGTCTGAACAGTAACTTCCAAAAGCCCAGGAGAAACCAAGGCAGAACACCGTAACAGCAGTTACCGCTCTTTGCCTTGGTTTTAGAACACTCAAACTGAGTTACGGTACTCTGCCTTTGTTTAGCCATGCGTCTAAATTAAGTTACGGTACCGACATGCAGTTATGGTGTCCCGCCTTTGTATTAATGTCTATTAAAGTTTGCCGCGTTTGAGTTACGGTGTAGCCTGTGTACTGTCATACATGTTTTCATAATGCAGAATATTCTCTCAGCGCGCTGTCAGGCAGTCTGGGGCTGCCCACTGCACGAGTGTGTGTAGGCTACTCGAATGCAGTGACAGCGTGCGACCACGCATACAATCAGTAGGCTAGTAACAGTTCGCAATTATATCCATATATCCTACCTTTTCTTGTAAACCCGATCAAATCCATGCCAATGAACGTCATCGGAGATGTTTAATCCACAAGCATTCTGAGAATTATTCCTGTCACATCAATCTAAAAGTTGTCCTTTTAGGCTTGGCGATTTTCATTCAAAGATGTAAAAGTATAAGCTATGTAGCCTATAGTATCTTTTTTACTAGATAAAAACATTAAAAACATATTGCAATAAATAATTACTCTGTTTAGCCTATGAATGGGCAATCCGATCCAGTCAGCGCTGTCATTAGCCAAAATATAATAGCGTGATAGCCAAACTTAACCCTTGATTAACCAGCGGCACTGTTTGCTGTTTGTCTTATTTATCACATGCATTTTTACAAGATTTTTTATTTGTTCTATTTTTTTATATATTTGCATTATATATGCAAATGTTTACTCATTAGAAATAATCTTGTGTCACCTATCAACCTGTAAGTTTTGCTGCACAACAATAAAGATTCTCTTTACTAGAGGTATTGTGTCCTTAATAATAATAAGATGGCTATAATTAATTGTAAATCATCCAAAATAAATGCCATGATCATTAGATTTTATAAAGGTGTTACTATATTGATTTTGCAAATGGTGATCAGCAACCAAATATTGATAATATGGAAGTTACTGCCTTTTGCCTTGGCATGACTCCACATTTTTTGCAGACAATACAAAGGCAGAGTGCCGTAACTTCAAAATAGGGGTCAAAAGTCAAGTTTGAGTAAAAAAAAAGTGTATGTAGATAATTGTCATTACTAAAACATCTAAATGCCAGATTTCCAGTGTCCTACCTATAACTAATTTGGCTGGACAACAAAAAATCTTTAAAGTCATTTTTCTCAGTTCCACACTCCAGTGAGTTAAGGTCTTTTGCCTTTGTAGGGCAGTATAGCTCAAAGGTGATGAGCTAGAGGGGCGGCGCTGCGCCATCAGCCAATGAATTGGCGTGATTCTATAAGGGCTTCAGACAATCGGAAGGCCTATAGGCGTACCCCCCATATGTGTAATTTCACAGCGTCGAGTGAACCTATGAAAGAGAACCACTTATTTAACTATTGCAATAACAACAGGAACACACTTTTTAAGGTGCACAGTCTCCTGCTCCAACATTGCCAAAAGACAATGAACACAATTCTGCACAACATGTGACAGTATAGGTTATCAGAATATACACTATAAATAAATGTGCCAAATATATATATTCAATCAGATATATAAAAATATGGAAATACTCACAGTGTGCATATAAGCAACAAAAACACGTACTTGTGAAAATGGTGATGTCATGCTCATGCGTATTTTGTGTTACAGTCTTTTTAGTCATTTTCACAGATCTGTGTGAACAGGGCTCATTTTGACAACTTTGTCATCTGTTTTTAGTACATTGTTGTCGTGTTAACAGGCTAAGATCAGTCCTTTTCAGGCTTTGATTACTCTGAATGATAATTTCCTTGCTCCTTGGACTTAACTCTTGATGACCACTATATTATTCTCTGTATGGACATCAAGTTAATCAAGTTGTCATGAACTGGGTTTTTTATTTATTTATTTATTTTTATTGTTGTCTGAGGTCAACTAATGACATTTGTGTTTTTTACATTCAAAAACATCATACTGAATAAGTAATAGGTTATTTTCTACACTGCTTTTGAGACTCTCTCCTGAATGCTGGGTTTTGATGGGGGTGACACACTGGAGAGTTGGAAGTAAAGGATTGGATAAGATATGCATAATTAATGAGCTTCAGCTCCACTGTCAGTTCAGTTCACATGAGGGAGGGATTGTTTTGAAAGCGACAACCGGAATGATTCTCTCGATCACAGGGCTCATAATTGTCTTTATCAAACAAACACAATGATTTATCTCTCATCTACCCGCGATTGAAATATTATTTTTGTATTACTTGGCCCGCCCGATCGGTGGATATAAGTGCGAATCGCACATGCACACACACGCACGCGCGCCCAGATCAAGAAAGTAATATTATTTCACTATTTGAGATTCACCGGCCTGCAGACAGGCGTACGTTTTGGTAGCCTGTCTGGAAAACACATAGCCCTGGGACTACTATTACATATAAAAAAGACATTTTACTCACATAAGTGTGTTGCACCATTCTTGTTGGATCCAATATAGAAGGCATTGTGTTTTAATGAAGCGAACACGCATACATGTCTTCCTTACATGAGCTGGAACTTCATTAAAGGGGGGGTGAAACACTCAGTTTCAGTCAGTGTCATGTCAATCTTGAGTACCTATAGAGTAGCATTGCATCCTGCATATCTCCGAAAAGTCTTTATTTTTTTAATAATTATATAAGAAAGATGCGCTGTTCCGAGTCTTTCCGAAAAAAGCCGAGCGGGTGGGGGCGTGTCGTGTGAGCGGAGCTAAATAATGACGTGTGCTCGCTGCTGCTATGTTGAGTCGAGTGCGTCGTAAAGCTGTGTCAACAGCGGGAAAAAAACCTTATTCAAAATAAAAATATGGCTTTTAATCAGATACAGCCATACATCTATGATCCGGAATCAGACCCAGAGGCTGCAGTTGAACAGGAGCAGCAGCAAAAACGACTAGAGCAGGACGTCTGTATGTGGTACAAGTTATACACTAACTATATAATATGCTTAGCGGCTTGTGTTATTTATATATTTATACTTGAATTATATCGTCGTATTTTTGTCTTTGAAGGTGTACATGTGGGAAGTGCAGTTGTGCACGTGTGTTTGTGTGTTTACGCGTGGTTTGTGTAGACAGTAAGCGGACTAAAAAAAACACAGACATTTGAAGCAGTCTCACTCACCCTTCTAACGTTGGGACTGCTCAGGGCCGGCGCTAGCTCAAATGCCGCTCTAGGCAGAGCACGATCGTGCCGCCCCCACCTCACACTCACAATTAGGTGATGCATGTACATACAAATTAATATGTTCTTTATCTATAAAATGACACTAAAATAAAAACGTGCAGGCATGTTTTCAGATTTTATTTTTCATTCTGCAAAGTGAAAAAAGTACACAGTGCTACAGCTGCATATCATTTCTGTTTTATAATAGACAGTGTACAGAATAAAACTAGAGCCCTGCACGGGCCTCAAATCTTATCAAAATTCTCGGTCCGACTGGAGGCCGTTTTTTTTTTTTTTTTTTTTTTTACATTGTTGCAGCCATTAAAATAGTGCTGTTTTGTTTTTAATGTCAAAGTAGATATATTTCGTTTCGTTTCTTTATTAAGTTAATTTAGAAAAATGTTTAGAGCATTTTTTTGTTTGTTAAATTAAAGTTTTATTTTTTTTAAGTGACGACCAAGCGGCCAGCGGCCGACAGTGAGTTAACCGCATATTAAATCTATTTAGTCTCTCAAATCAACTCTTGGCTTGTCTTGCCTATAATAAAATCCATAGATATAAAACACTTCAAGCATCACAATGTTAGATAATTTCGCCTACTATTACCACCACAGTAAAAGGCATTTTGACGAGCTGAGGCAGGCTGATTCTGCTCGCGGCTCTCGCAAACGGAGCTAAACAAATAAAAATAAAAAAAAGAACATGCAGGTTGTCTTATAGCCTACCTTACACCTACGCAAAATGAATATAAATCCGATCTTCAATTCCCGTGGAATGCTCATTTAACGGAGTTTACAGCAACGAAAGCATAAGATTAGATGCATTTTATTCAGCAGCTCATTTCAAATTCAAAGACCACATAAGAGAGAGCGCGACCTAAGCGCACGATAATTTAGTCATTTCGCAATCAGATAAATACCTGTTATAAATAACGAATGAAGGAACCAGTTGTGAAAAGGCCATAACGGCGGGGACACACTAAAGCGTGTCGTGAGCATCTCGGCTGCGTGGCGTGTCCGTTTTTATTTCGGCTCCCATGTTAACCGGTTAGAGCTTGCATACTGCCTACGTCGGTCCGAGCCGCGCGGAAAATATGTGCATGCTTCAAATAGGAGATACGCCTATTTTCACGCGACACGCGAGCGTGTTGGAAGCGTTTCCAGGCGAAATATAATAGGAAAAGATGTGTATATGCCATTTTGACACGAATACATATTAATAAAAATGACATTTTCATGTTTGAAAATCTGTACATAAATGCAGATAGGCCGAATTGTAATAATAAAAAACAATATAATTATCGATTTTGAAATATTAAACCAGTCAATAAAGAACGAAATATTCTGTAGCCTTTTGCCGTCAAGGGCCGGCTACTGCCGGCGTTGTCTTTGCTGTATCAATCGGCAATATATTTATATTTAACATGAAGTATAGGGCTTCCCTGTATTAATAGCAGCAGACGCTCCGCGGATGACACGCAACAGAAACGCCACGCTTACAAGAAAAACGCGCTGCTGCTGCTGCTGATGGCGCGGACTCTGAACTTATGCTCTGAACACTGTGCGAGCCATATCTTGACAGTCGCGTTATGGTCTCCTGTTGTTTCCACCAGCAGAACATCTCTAAACATATGCAATATGCAAACAAATATTTAGCTCATTGGAGGTTTCGATTTTTTTCTTGACTGATACACACAAACACACATTCACATAATAGCCTACATTTCAGAAGCGTGCTCGTCGGGCTTTCGCAGCGGCAAAGGGCTTTGATTGCGTCCTCGAGTTTAACTTTTTCAGCTAGTTCGTGCTCAATTGCAATTGTTGCTAGTCCATTGAGTCTGTCTTGTGTCATTGTACGTCGGAGATAATTTTTAATCAGTTTAAGCTTTGAGAAACTGAGCTCACAGTGACGGGGAGAGTGAGAAGCACTCTCAATGCTATAAAAACATTGGGAAAAATCAACACAATCTCATGGTCATGCGTATAAATACTAAGAGTGTAAAATCTTTTTTGCGTGCATATGATACGCCATAACCCTAATAATACGGTTCATATGTATAATACGCCATAAAGTGCGCATCGCACGCGAAAAACCACGTAGCCTACCATATGCATGCCAAAACTCATTTTGGCGTATACATTCCACGAGATTGCAAACTATTTATAGGCTATGCATTTTCGTGAGATCGGGCTCAGAAAAATTTATTCCATCCCTTTTTCATAGATGAATTTAAGCGCATCCAGTGGTTTAGATCCAGCAACCAGGCGTCTACCCAAAGCAGTCAGCTCTTCAAACTATTTATGCCTATCAACATCCCGTGAGTCTCCATGAGTCAGGGCCTTTTCCAGTCTTAAGCAATCCTGAAGAACTATTGTAGGCTATTCTCCTTTTCTTTGAGAGATGTGATGTCATATAAAAACCCAAATACGCGCCTTATGGTCTCGAAGCAGCGAAAAGCGCTCTTCCACGGAACGGATGGCACAGTCGAGCGTATTTTGCACGCATATACTAATCGATGCCGCTCTAAGTGAGGTGGGGGCGCGGCCGGGCGGGAATTTTTATTTTTAAATTTATACTAATGGAGTGGGAAAAATGTTGTTGATATAAGTGCCATAATTGTAACCTACCTAATGTAAAACTAACAAATACATATTTTTTTTAATTCTCTCTCTCGCTTACACAACTACACTCTCTCTCTCTCTCTTGCCGCCCTGGCTGAGCCGCCGCCCTAGGCGGCTGCCTAGTTCGCCTATAGGCACGCGCCGGCCCTGGGACTGCTCCATCATTCAGCATTAGGCGATTGGGAAAATCCGGCGTCGAGCTGGGCCTTGTTTATGAAACAGTCGGCACCGAAATGCAGCGAACAGATATAAACATTCGCGCAACTCAGTTGCTGATCCGGAAAAGCAAATTACATCCACTGTTGCCTTAACGCGGGGTTTTTGGCGAATCTGTGCAGGACTGTCTTGGTCTGGCAACCAAAAACGCACTTTTTTGGTGACATTGTTATGTGCACATCACCTGTCCAGCATCCTACAAGCCAGCGCTTTGATGGGCGTAGCCTGTTACTTTCGCTCTCTCCCTCTCTCTCTCTCACGCGCTTCCGGTAGAATTGTCCATACGGCCCATACAAGGAAATTCCGCCCCCATTAACGTCAAAGGGGACGCATGATCTCAAAAAACTTGCCGAAACGTATGACTAACCGGAAGTAGTATTTTTGACAAAGAAATACTCCCATCAAACGTCCACCTTAACTTTTGAAACTTTGTCTATGTTTAGTATGGGATTCCAAGTCTTTAACAGTGTAAAAAGATCAGTATGCATGAAACAGCATTTCACCCCCCCTTAAAAAATAAATGAACATTCCTAATATTATAATCCGACGGATCTTCCACAATATCAATATCTTGTTCGGCATGTTTATTGCTGCTGGCTAGCGTAATCTGAACTGTTCCACGAGTCGGTGGGCGGGGCTACTGAATTAGACGTGCTCATTATTCTGTAGAGGTGGTGTTTCGCAAAACAATGACATAAAGATGTGCACACGACCGTTTTCTGGGCCTGCTGTCTATAAAAGCTTTTCTTTCACTAACAATAAAGTTTTCAGCTCTGAAACTTACAGGATATTCTAGTATTACCATGACCTTTTATATATCAAAGCTTAAGGGAAAGTTGATTTCTAAATTCATCACCCCTTTAAATATTTGGTTACTTGCCCAAGATGCAGTCTGCCCTCTGATTTCTGACTGATTGAAAACCTTTATGACTATCAACCTGAGTTACACTATATTGCCAAAAGTATTGGGACACCCCTCCAAATTGTTGAATTCAGGTGTTCCAATTAGTTCCATGGCCACAGGTATTTAAAATCATTTACCCAGGCCGGCAGACTGCTTCTACAAACATTTGTGAAAGAATGGATTGCTCTCAGGAGCTCATTAATTCAAGTATGGTACCGTGATAGGTTGCCACCTGTCCAATAAGTACATTTGTGTTATTTCCACAATACTAAATATTCCATGGTCAGTTGTTAATGGTTTTATAACAAAATAGAAGAAATTGGGAACAACAGCAACTGAGGCGCCCAGTACGCAAAAGTCGTCAAATTTCTGTCAATAGCTGAACCTCCAAACTCTGTGTGGCCTTCAGATTAGCTCAAGAACAGTATGTATAGAGCTTCATGGAATGGGTTTCCATGGCCGAGCAGCTGCATCCAAACCTTACATCACCAAGTGCAATGCAAAGCATTGGATGCAGTGGTGTAAAGCACACCACAACGGCACCCTATAGAGAAGTGGAGATGTGTTCTTTGGAATGGCAAAACACACTTTTCTGTCTGGAAATCTGAGGGACGAGTCTGGGTTTGACTATTGCCAGGAGAACGGTACTTGCCTGACTGCATGGTGCCACGTGTAAAGTTTGATGCAGGGGGGTTTATGATGTAGGGTTGTTTTTCAGGGGTTGGGCTTGACCCCTTAGTTCCAGTGAAATAAACTCTAAATGCTTTAAGCATACCATGACATTTTGGACAATTTCATGCTCCCAAATGTATGGGAACAATTTGTGGGCAGCCCCTTTCTTTCCAACATGACTGTGCACTGGTGCACAAAGCAAGGTCCATAAAGACATGAATGAGCGAGTTTGGTGTGCAGGAACTTGACTTGTCTGCAGAGGACTGACCCGAACCCGATAGGACACCTTTAGGATGAATCAGAGTGGAGACTGAGAGCCAGGTCTTTTCGTCCAACATCAGATACTGCCTTGAGTTAGTTATGATGTTGTGAAAGTCAAAGATTCTACCTGTGAATGCTCTCCTGAGTTAAGGCTGCAACATACTCCGCAAGAACAGAGAAAAAAGTTCTTGTTCCCAGGGTTGCGAGAATTTCTTTTTTGTTCTCGCAGCCCTGGTTTGAGAGTTCTCGCAGCTTGTTCTCGACACATCGCCTGAGCAGAATTTTTTTCTTGCGGGTGTCCGAAAACTATTGTGTGATTGATCAGACATTTAAAGTGGGCGGGGTTAATGCAGAGAAATGCAGATGTTCGGCACCTGCTTTTCTCGTGAAGTATGGCATGAACTGCCAGAACGAACCTTGTTCTTGTTCTTGCCACCTCGAGAAAATTTCTTTGTTCTTGCAGAGTGTGTTCCAAGCTTTATGCTTTCAGCTGTGTGCCAACGTCTGTGACCTATTTAACCTGCAGATACTAACCTAAGTTAAGTTGGAGGTTGCTGTTAATGCAGCTTTCTGTTATATGTGGATGGCACACTGAAAAGACTATGGTTACTACAATCAGTTATCCACTATTCACGGCCCATTTTTCCCATCATGTGAACACTTACTGTGTTATTTAATCTGAAACATAGTAGACTGTTATCATACTTACCTTTGAATAGTTGTTTTTGGTATTCCTATGCAGCTTTCATCAATCTGTGAATCACCTTGTCTTGTACAATAAAGCTCCTGCAATTGGAATCATATAACACCTGCCTAGCTTTTATATGAAAATAAATATGAAAGAGACCCTAAAAGATGTAATTCCATTCAAAATACGTGCTTTTGACCAGCGCAGTCGGTGGAGAGCAACTAAGGGTGTTTTCACACCTGAAAGTCCGCACCAAGGTCCGAACCAAAGTTTGTGTTTGGACATTTGGTTCTTTTTGGTTTGCTTTCACATTGCAGTTATGTCAGCGCACCAAAGAACTTTACATGACGAACTGGCGTCCTGTCGTCATCATCTATTTGGGCTGCAACTTAACATTGATTGGTTTGTTAGCGGACGTGCGTCTGACGTCAGTGTGTTGTCAATTCAGCGGCTTGGCTTACTTTGACAAGAATGAATGAACAGACGCATATCGTTGGCAATACTGTTAATATTATGGCATTACTATCTGCAGCACCAACTATACTCGAGGCAAATTCACAGAATGAACGTCCTCGTTGTGCAAACATTTTCGGCGCCGACAGGAAAGGAGGAGCTCCTAGAAGATAGGCTTTTTAGCCAAACAATGTGTTTTATTTTATAGTTATGTTAAATATTATAATGTTATTTTTAAATTTCATCTAGGCTATATTGATTATGAAACGTGCACAGATGTGCAATATGTCAAAGACATCGAGTCAGAAATAATTTTGACCACTTCATTAAGATTTGTTTTGTAGAAAGCTTTGTATTTTGTATCTTAATTTTAATAAATGTTTCATCATTTGCCTGAATTTAATAAATAAGCTTAAATAAATAATATAGCAGACATCCCGTGACAGAGTGATCATTTGCGTTGCACATGAACTGGAGCGGTCTCATAAATAAACCGAAACTCAGCATATAACGTTACTTGTCTCACAGACATTATATATATATATATATATATATATATATATATATATATATATATATATATATATATATATATATATATATATATATATATATATATATATATATATATTATTCACAAGCAGAGCACGCCGTTCACGCGAGTTGACATGACTACACAAGCGGTTCTGTTTAAAATGCTGCGCGCTCCATCACTGCATGTGCTGTGAGTTTATTCTGTGTTTTTTCACTAATCCTACACCAGAACTTCCTGTAAATGGTCTGAAAGTCCGAACTATACAGAAAATGCTTTCACAGAAGAAACGAACCGAATCTTTGTTCAGTTTGGTCCGGACCGAGACTACCTCTTTTCGTCGGACCAAATTTCGTCTGTTTGGTCCGGACCATGGTCCGAGGGAGGTTTCACACCTATAATTTTGTTTCGTACCAAACTGAAAAGTCCGAAAATCCGGACCAAACAAGGTAGGTGTGAAAGCACCCTAAGTCTGACTGAAGAATCCAACAAAGCGACGAGGCAGTCGCTGGGGTCTATTTCATATTTATGAAAACATTTAAATCAAACCAAACACCTTTTTATACATCTGTTTCCAGTATGTAACTTGGATTTATTGTTATTGGTTTATTAGTTCTATTGTCATAGTTTATCTCCAACTTGCCTCAGCACACCAGAATGGAAGTTCCTAAGATGTCTAGTAAGACCTTGATTAGCTGGTTCAGGTGTATTTAATTGGGGCTGGAGCTTAAGGTTCATGTCATGTCGTAATTACCACAATTACATGATTTTTGCTTGTAAAAAGTGCTTGCGGCCTCATAGAGCTCATAATTAAAGCTTGTGAGATTGGAATATTTTCGAGCTCCTATCGCCACAGTTGTTTCACGATGGCAGTCTTTCATCTGGGACAGACAAAATTCATCAAATGTGTCCAAGGCAAAGTTATAGCATATTGTTTGTGGCCAAAATAGGATTAATGACATTTGTGTTTAATTCAACATGGATTTGAATTAAAATTTGTTAATTTCACCATCTACTACTGTCAAAATGTGACTTTCTACCCTTTATAAAGCAAGAAAAACTACACCCTACTAAGTTGCACTGCAAACAAATCGTTTGTAAAAGCACTATCTGTTCAAGCTGCCTCTGCACTGCATACTTACCCGCATTCGAAATGCAAATTGAATATGTGTGAAACAGGCGTTTAAAATGAGTCATTGAATTGTTCACTCAGCAGATTTGTTCAAAACAATGGTTAAAAACACTAACATTTGACTTAGCTACTTAACATTTAATAAAATGTTGTTTAAAAGCTAAATTAAATTGCCTTAAATTGCCTAACCTAATTACCAAAAAGTATATTAGTATTCGAAATATGACTGTATTTTGCAAATAGCTACATTTCCTGGAGTGTCTTTATGCGAGTGAGTCCGGTTCAGGTTCAAATGTCTTTCTGCTGTCTTCACAAACAGGTGGCCCGGGCAGCGGTAAAGGTACACAGTGTCTGAAGATTGCAGAGCGCTATGGATTTGAATATGTCTCAGTGGGTGAGCTACTCAGGAAGAAGATGATCCATAACGCCACCAGCAACAGGAAATGGAGTCTGATTGCCAGGATCATAACCAATGGGGAACTGGCACCACAGGTATGTACTGTACATGAAGACAGTATGTAAAGGTCAAAGACTCATACCGGTAATTAAATTTATTTTGAGAGGGTTGCACAGCATCTTACACGGTAGTGGACACTATACATTTAGGCTTGTAATGTTATATATATAATCACTAGGACACATTCTCAATACTTAGGTCACTTTTTCAAAACTCTTTACAGAGTGAGTCTACTGTATGTGGGCTAAACTGTGAATCATTGCTTTGGCACGCAATGCATTCACTGAAGACGTTTTTCAATTTACATGAATTGTTTGCTTACTTTTTTTCAAAACTGTTAAACTTAAGTTCAAAACCTAGCATACAAAAATAAATAAGATAGCAATTTGCTGCATGTCCACAGTAATAGTATATTGAAATATACTCTGAATCCAAATTATATACTATCAAAGCAATTAGAGGAGCACAAATACAAGTGTTATACTTTCAATTTCATTACCATCTATCCAAAAGGGGAAACTTAGGAATAATTTTGTACTGTAATGTAAACATAGACCATGTGATATAATACATTGAATTTTAAACAATAGAGAACTGTCAGTCTTGTCAAGACATTGTTTTATGAGTGACAATATGTACTTGTTGGGTGAAACCTTTACTTGTGTTATGGGAGAATGAATTGATTTGAGACATGAGGTGTTTTGGTTGTTTTACTGTGTGGTTGTAGTTATGCATTTTGAATGTGAATTAACTGCTGTGCTAAGTTGAGAGTTGGTTAGAGTTTTGAAAAAGTGAACTAGGTATTGATTGAGAAATGTGCCCCAACAATTGGTAAAACAAAAACAATGTTTTGAAAAATGTATGTCATAACTGTCATAACTGTCATAACATAATATAATAAATTAGGATTTCTCCCTGATTAGAAAATACCACAGCTTATACCAGTATCTGTAGTGTTTGATGGATTGAAGAAATGCTGTATGTGCTTAGACAACATTCCTATAACCACTTTATCCATAACATTTAGTTAAAATGTCCAATGTAAAGTAACATAATTTTTTTTTTTTAAATATACATTTTTTTAAATAGTGCTGCATGGCAATTCCCATAAAAAATACCTATCAACATCTCCTTGATTTATGCCCTTTTATTATTAAAACACTATTGTAGGTTCCGTTTTCACCATTTAATAACACTTTTTGCTTTAATTCATGAATAATAGTCCTGCTGTATAGTCTTTCAATTAATACAAGGTCATAAAAGTTGCATGTACAAAAATTATTGACAAACTGGAAAAATAGGTTTAGCTAAATTACAGCATGTCGCACCGCAGGAGGCTGCTGAAACTGCTTTAAATGCCGTGTGAACAACCCAATTAACCCCTTAATACATAGTGTCTGATGTAGTGGTCAGATGTATATTTAGTTATGTAAAATGTTTTATTTTTATTTTTTGAAAAATAGTGTTTTAGCCATACTGCATTTGTTAGTCATAGATACCAGTATAATCAAAATTATACTGTATAACCTTTAGAGTTAAAGGTTTGGATATAACTTTACACTCTGAATGGTTAAAATGGCTTGTAGACCTTTTAACACAACTCCAAAATTGCTATTTGAAAAGATTATTTCTTAATCTTTAGGAATAAAGTGGCAAGTAGAGAGATTACTGCATTTCTTCAGTCTGTTTATATTGCCAGACCTGACAATGACAACACTTCCTAAATTCCCTCTCTAAAGAAATATATCCACACTCCCTTTCCTGCATATTAACTTTCCATTTGATAACTGAGCACAAAAGTGTGGTGCTGGAAATGAGGCCACCATATTTTAGCGAGGAGGCTTTTGAAAGAGAAACATAAAACCTCCTACTGGTTGTTGATTCCCTGAAGAACTCCAGAAGTGCTTTGTATGCTTTAAGAGGAGGCAGTCTATCTACAAAGATTATTGACCAGGGGATAAAGTGACCAACCCATGTCATTTAATCCTTAGCTGCATTAAATGCACCTTTGTACTGAGACACAGGTTGAGAAATAAAGCCACTTTTCACTAATGACATCCTGGATTAGGGAAGCAAAAGAGACTTTTCCCAGGCTGTTAAAGGGAACGTATAAGCAGAAATGTCTCAGATCAGATGTACTGTACTTGTTGTATCATGATAAAGATTTCATTCAAATCTCAAAACTTCTAGCCTGACAAGCCAGACCCACATCAAGATGTTGTGTCTGGGAACTCACCATTGGCACGGCTCAATCCGAGGGGCGGGATAAACGGTTGTCTTTCAAACTCCCTCTGCACACAATTGGATAGCGTTACAACCAACCAGAGCAAGCTGAAGCGGAGCTAGTTGATAGATTAAACTTTCGCCGTATCCGGTCGGGAAAACTTCGAACACATTTTCCCTTCTTAAGAATGACTTCAGTGCTGTTCTTTTCTCTTTTCTCAAAGAAAAGCTTAACTCCAAGTCTTCCAGAGTCACGGCCAAAGCCGATTCGAAAGACCGCCATTCGCCAGCTTCTTTGTTTACAAGTAGCACGCGGAACCTCTGCAACTCTGCAATCATTATGTTTAGCCCAAAATGTTTAACTGTTTAACTCTATACATGATGTAAATGGCCTGACCAGAGTTTGGTTTTTCCAGCTCAGAAGTCTATTGAGAGTTGCTAGACTACATTTGCATCAAAATAGATTTTAGGGTGCGTCGAGTTCCCTTTATTGAGGGAACTCGCACTGCGTCGTCGAGTGACGACACTTTGGGGAACGCCCTCGGCGTGAAGTATGAATGAAATCTGCCACCAATCCGATTGGTGCTACGTCATGACCTAGTAGGTGACGGCATACGCAGAAGCTATAAGAAGGCGCCGTCTCATACAACAGACAGTCTTTGCTCTTCAGCAAGGCGCTCCTTGTATATTGTTCCAGACATCATGAGTTCAAGGACTGGTTCGTCATGATAGATCTAAAGGACACATATTTCCACATCCCTATCCTCCCTGCCCACAGGAAGTTCCTGAGGTTCGCTTTTGGGGGCAGAGCGTACCAGTATCAGGTTCTTCTTTTGGCAGCCGCACTGTGAAGCAGTTCCAGGGACTGCTGGGTCTCATGGCAGCAGCGTCCAACGTGGTTCCGTTCGGCCTGCTATACATGAGGCCCCTCCAGTGGTGGCTGGGGACCAGGGGGTTCTCCTCGAGGGGAAAACCTTTCGAAGGTTAATGCGCAAATACCCTTCGTTCCTTCGTCATATGGAAAAATCCCAGGTTCCTGTCCCAAGGGCCAGTGTTAGGAGCGTCATGTTGCAGGAAGATCCTTTCAACAGACGCCTCCCTCACGGGCTGGGGCACGGTCATGGAGAGCCGGTTTATGAGAGGTCTGTGGGGGCCCCAGCATTCTTCCTGGCACATCAATTGCCTGGAAATGTTGGCGGTTTACAAGGGTCTGAGGAGCTTTTTCCCGGACCTCCACGGCCACCATGTCCTGATACGGTCCGACAATATGTCTGTGGTATCGTATCTGAATCATCAGGGGGGTCTGAGGCCATGCCCACTATGCAAGTTGGCGCTTCAGATCCTCCTGTGGTCCCAGGGGAAACTGTTGTCTCTCAGAGCGATGTATATCCCAGGGGACCAGAACCAGGGAGCGGACGTCCTGTCGAGGCAGGGGCTAAGGCCCGGGGAGTGGCGACTCCACCCCGAGGTGGTGGAGGCCATGTGCGTGAGGTTCGGCCCGGTGGAAGTGGATCTGGTTGCTTCTCAAGAAACAACCCACTGTCCACTGTGGTTTTCCCTCAGGCATCCGGCCCCTCTGGGGTTGGATGCCATGACTCAGGCGTGGCCGAGACTACGTCTGTACCCATTTCCCCCGATCATTCTGCTCCCGGGAGTTCTAGAGCGGGTCCGCCGGGAGGGCATCAGCCTTCTCTTAGTAGCACCCCGGTGGCCGACCTGGGTTTGGTTCTCCGACATCGTGGCACTCCTAGACGGCCTCCCTTGGCAGGTCCCTCTGAGGAGGGACCTGCTGTCTCAGGCAGGGGGAATGATATTCACCCACACTGTGGCTTCAGTGCTGGAGTTCCTCCAAGACCGTTTCTCCACTGCTCTGACCCCATCCACGCTAAAGGTGTATGTGGCTGCCATAGGGGCTTTCCACTCACCTTTAGATGCAAGTCCACTGGGTAGACACCACTTGGTGGTACGGTTTCTCTGTGGGGCTCGGAGGTTGAGGCCTGCGGCTCATCCCAGAGTCCCAGCCTGGGATCTGGCAGTGGTTCTTGAAGGGTTGGTCGAGGCCCCCTTCGAGCCACTGGAGTCGGCTGAGGCGAGAAACCTGACCCTCAAGGTAGCTTTTCTCCTCGCCATCACTTCTCTGAGGAGAGTGGGTGACCTCCAGGCCTTGGCGGTTACGCCAACCTGCTTGGAGTTGCCCCAGGTGGGGTGAAAGCTATCTTGCACCCCAGGCCGGGCTTCGTGCCCGAAGTTCCATCTACGGGGATGAGGTCAGTGTTTCTTCAGGCATTTCATCCTCCGCCTCACGCGAGGGAAGAGGAAGCTAGGCTGCACCTGCTCTGCCCGGTCAGGGCTCTGAGAGTTTATGTTGAGAGGTCAGCTCACTGGAGGAAAGCGGACCAGCTTTTGGGGTGTTTGGCCCTCCCAAGAAAGGGTTGCCTGCGGCGAAACAGACTATCAGTAACTGGATTGTCCAGGCAAAAGCCACGGCTTATCGGGTGCGCAATCTGCCTTCACCCATGGCCATGAGGGCTCACTCTACGAGAGGCGTGGCCTCCTCGGTGGCCCTCCTTTCGGGAGCTTCGCTTATCGAGATTTGCGAAGAAGCGGGTTGGACTAACACTCACACTTTTATCAGTTCTATAAGCTGGACCTCCCAGCTACGCCGGGTGCTAGGGTGCTCGCGTCCTGAGTGTGCCTGAGTTATCAGATTCACACCAGGACAGGCGTGTTTCAGTGTGGCATAGTGGGTATTCGTTCCCCAGATTGTCGTCACTCGACGACGCAGTGCGAGTTCCCTCGATAAAGGGAACGTCTCGGGTTATGTATATAACCCTTGTTCCCTGAGAGGGAACGAGACACTGCGTCTCGTCGCCACACCTTCACACAGAGCGCTCGCTTTATCGCAAAGGCTGTCTGTTGTATGAGACGGCGCCTTCTTATAGCTTCCGCGTATGCTGTCACCTTTCTACGTCTTGACGTAGCACCAATCGGATTGGTGGCAGATTTCATTCATACTTCAGAGACGTCACGCCGAGGGCGTTCCCCAGAGTGTCGTCACTCGAACGACGCAGTGTCTCGTTCCCTCTCAGGGAACAAGGGTTATATACATAACCCGAGACGATTTCTTGGCTACAAAATTCCTTTACTAGTGCAAAAATGTATTGAAACAAAATTGCCAAAACATCTGACCAAAACACATTTACGCAATGCCTATATCAGCAAATCTGCCAGTCTAGTCTCAGGAAAGCAATACGCAGGAATCATGTTGATGATGCTATCAGAGGTTGCGCTATGAATAATTATTATCCATCACTCCGACAGACTGTGACATGGTATTTGTATCCATCAGTAAAATATTCGGATGCATCTGGTATTGTGGTATTGAGACCCTTTCGTCTTACCAAGAGCTGTGATGTGGGCTCTTGACTTTTTTCCTTTCTATTCTGCTCTCACAGTGTGAAAAAGAAATTAACTGCAGAAAATCTTCTCTCACATCTCTTCAGGCACTTATTTTCTCCCTTTTTCTTAATTTCTAACTTCTTTAAGCATATCTTTCTGAATGTTTCTAAAGTAGAGAAACACAATATATCAGATATCTTCATTTCTCACAGCTAAATGTTCAAAAACACTTGGAATTGTCCTTTCGAAAATTGCATAGCAAATTCAGCTAATTTAACTTTCCAGGTTCCCAGAATAGACATTCTAACATATCTGGTAGTTAGCCAGGATTATTTTTGGTGTGTTTTATTTATTTATTTATTTATTTGTGCATAATTTGAATGTTCCCTTTTAAAAAAATATGCTAGAATATAGGCATTTGTGAAAAAAACAAAAAACTAAAACACGGGAATCATACGCTATATATATCACCATTATGTTCAGTTTAACTCTGGTTTCATTTATGGACTTTTAGTTTGTCATTTGTTATTACCTGTTTACTTTGTTCTAGTTTCATGCCAGCTATCAGTTGCCATAGGCTTTCATTTAACGAGCACACCTGTCAGCATTTGCTTTATCTGCACTGTATTTAACTCCATCATTTGTTCTCAGTCTTTGTCTGGCAAATGCAATAAATTAAATGTGTCTTGATCTGATGATTAGGTAAACAACTGAAATGAATGGAGTACCCTGCACGTCAAAATAGTGACGCCTAGGATTACCTTTAGCATTCATCGAAGGCACTTGAGCATGCTTCGGACACCTTGGGAGTGAGAATGGGTTTGGTATTCCTTGTTTCTGTTTTATTTTAGAAATACTTTATGTTATTGAACTTATTCTGATCTGAAGGGGATCTCTACCTACGACCCCTTGCCCATCTCAAACACGTCTATGCTGTTGATAATGCACCCACACCTTGTGCCTTCCTCTCCTGCCTCCTCTGCCCAGCCTAGTTGGTCCCTCAGCTCGCTGGTGCAGTTTATTCCCTCAGCCTCTCTATTGACTTTAACCTGCTCAGATTCACCAGGGACTTTTAGTTCCACCTCAGACCTCCTGGCCCGTAGCTCCAACCGTCAAGCAGTCAATTTGGCTCCTTGGCTCCTCCCTCCCTCGGCTCCACACTGGACCGTCGTCCTCTCAGCTTTACCATGCCTCCTTGCCCCCCGGCTTCACCTTGGTCAGACATCGCCCTGCCTGTGCCACTGACCTTCAAGCCTTCCTCTGCACTTCAGCTCCCTTCCCCTTCAGTTTCGCCTCCAGCTTGACCCTCCGGCTCCACCAGGCTCTCCAGACCTCACGTCTACACTGATTCCGCCTCGGGTCTTCGTACAACCTGTGTTCTGGGCACCCACCTTTTCCATCCTTCCTCCACAAGTTCCTTCCACTGTCAGAGCCTCCATTGCTGTGTCCACGACTCCATCAGGGGGGCTTCCACCTTTCGTTTCTCTTGGAGTCCTCCCACTATCTGCTCTGGCACAGTTCCTCCTGCCTAGTTTTTGCAAGCCCCTCATCCGCCTCCAACCTTCCTATCCCTCTGTCGATCTGTTACTGCGTAAGGCCTCACCTTCACCAACGTCCCACAAGTTCTTCTTTTGTATTCTTATCCACAGTTGACTGGTTTTGGCCATGGGACGGGCATTTTTACTGCATAAAATTAGCAGCATGCAAAATGGTTCATATGCTCATTGTTTCCAAACTATAACCCGAAATAGATAAATATTAAGTCTGCTGTTTAAAACAAATAAATAATCAATGTAGGAGAATAGTTATTGTGCACAAACACCGGGAAACGTTGCATATTTGTGCAGTGAGCACGTCAAAAAATCATTTCTGATTTGAAGACACATTTTCGTGACATAAAAATGCGCGCATCAACCCAAACGCTTTGTTTAGCATTTATGTAAACACTACATTCAGATTCATCAAGTCGAATGAATTCAGTCTGATTGAAACAAAAGTTGTGCATGTAAACATAGCCATTGTTAAACTCTCTTCTGTGGATTAGTTTTATTTCATCTGTTTCATAAATACTTTGTTATTGAATTCAGATGTGTCTTCCTCATCATCTGGCCAGATTGTGACAATAACATTAGGGGAATGTTCTGTGTTTGCTGGAATGATTTACCAAACACCAGAAAAATAATGATAAGACTGAAATATAGGAAAGACAGCAAAACTTGCCACTCTGCATGTCCTCCTGAATGATTGCAGTGTCACAAGGGAGTTTATGTATATTTTAACAGTTTGTATTACACATTTCATCATTGATTGTTTTGTGATTCTGTCAGAATGTACTACAGCTTTCCAAAGGATGAAGCAGTTAAATCCTATAACATATTAAATAGAAAAAAGGAACCTTTTTAAGAAGCAACTGTGAGTAAATTGTGAAGTTCTCTTTTCATTTCATGAAATTGTAGAGGTCCAGCAGCAGAAAAAAAGACAGTTTAATTTGAAATAAGTCAAATAATTCAGTTTTAAAAAAATTCTCATATTATAACCCATTTAAAGGGGTCATATTTAGATCGTTTTCAGAGCAATTTCAATTCACAGCAATTTTACTTAAATTGCCTAAATGGTGAATCAGAGCAGCAAATATAAAGTTTGTTTACGTTTGATGCAACACAAACACATATCATGTACTCGAGTCGATTATTGATTCAGTATTTTAATAAATGTTATCATCAACTCTATCAAAACCACATACAGATTTGCAAATTAGGAGGGATGCTGTTGTATCTGGATGTAATATAAGATAGTGTTTCGGACACTGACGTTTGATGTCATAATGATATCATGTGGTCTCCTTGCATTCTAAAAATATCCTCAGCTTTGAACCGTGCCTGGATCGCTTATAGTGATAAACACTGTAAAAAATAGCATTTGGTCATGCAAATTACATTCCATACTGGGCAACAAATGGTGACTGATGTAAGACTTATTTTTAGAACAATCTGGTACTGACGTTTGATCTCTGTCGTAAATAATGCCATCCACATCTTTAGATTTGCTAAGCTTGAACATATTCTCCCTCCAGCATTTAGGAACATTAAAATGATAAGATAATGCCACTGCACTCAGTTACACTAGAAATCACACAAAATGGGATATGTCACCACGTTGATGTGTGCAGGTTTTTGATACAGTTTTATTGTGAAGTGCGAAACACACCAAAAAAAAACAATCCTTTATTTAATAATTTAACGTTTTCAGAAAGATGCTTAAAGAAATTCAAGCAATGTTCTAAAATACTCTTGTGAATTATGGAATGATTACCTTTGAAGCCCAACTCATCTGAGATGTCATGCAACCGTCTTTTATCCAAACTGATTCGGTATGCTGTTTAAAATAGCCCAGAATTACAAAGCACATTTCCCTGCAGGTACATGATCTTTGAGGACAAAATTGCTACAGAAATTAGGTTTATTACTGCTAGTTTCGTTTCAATCTGTAAAAATTGCAATGCTGCTACAATATTTTACTTCATAGATAAAACATTATTTTGACCTGAGTATGTCTATTTATTCCCATTAGGAAACTACCATAACTGAGATCAAGCAGAAGATCATGAAGATTCCAGAAGCCAGCGGTATAGTTATAGACGGCTTTCCTCGAGATGTGGGACAAGCACTTTCTTTTGAGGACCAAGTGAGTGCATTTTCCTTGTGGTGCAGTTGTGGATCCACTAACATGGTAGAAATGCATATATAGTGTTATAACAGGACCGAATCCACCAACTCTCCAGTACTATTGGCTGGTTTTGAAATGTTTATGACAAACCTCATTGCCTTTATCTGCAACTGGATGCCACCTGTATTTATGGCTCTCATTTGCATGAAATTGACCATTTCTCACATTTTCCTCATAATCACCTGTGCCACTCAGCTCCCATAGAAAATTAAACACCCTCTCATCTTTCCAGTGAATGCATAGCCTACTGTTATTAGGGCTCATACTTAGGGTAAGGGATCTGAATAAACCCATAAGTATTAAAGGTGTCATGAACTGCATTGTTCTATTGTTCTAAGGTTTCCTGCCATGGACTCAGAATATTAATATCATTTTTGCATCAAAATTGTCATAATTTAGAAATAAATGGCATTTTTCCTACTGATTTTAGCCCTCTCATTTGAATTCTCTGTTTGAAGGGGCATGTCTGCTGTGAGATTTCAGTGTAAACGCCTACTGCTGGGATTGGCTAACATCTTTACATATGAAGTAGCTGTTACATGTGGAACTCTCTTGATTTTTTAACATTTTATTTACTATTACAGCTTTCATGGTTAAAGGACAACTCCAGTGAAAAATGAACCTGGGGGTAATTATCACATGATTACCAAGCAGATCGTTCTCTGGGATGCATTTTCATGAAAATCGAATGTAAAGAGTTTTATCTCTAAAAACAGATTAGCTTATACCACTAACAAGGCTCAAAATAGCCTCACACTAACACGGTAGCATAATGAGGGTCCCTACATGCAAACTGAAGCATTAAGAACTTTGTAAGTGTACAAACAGTTTAAAGGTGCCCTAGAATGAAAAATTGAAATAACCTTGCCATAGTTTAATAACAAGAGTTCAGTATATGGACATCACATACAGTGAGTCTCAAACAACATTGCCTCCTCCTTCAAATGTAAATCTTGTTTGTGAAAAACACCATGGAAAAACCATGGCTATTTTCAACATAATGTCAACTGTGACGCAATGACTGAGATCCTTAATATGTACACCTCTAAGATTTGCATGTCAGCCCATGTTCATTTTCAGGCGGAACTGCGCATCTGAATCATCAGTTCAGCAGATAAACAAGCGTCATGCGAGGATAGCGAAAACGGCAGCTCTCATGGACACAAATATCATGTTGCAGGTTGTGCAGGGGATGTGAGGACTTTTCATAGCCTTCCCACAGATAAACAATGTCAACCGTCATGGTTGATGTTTATTTAAAATCGGATTCCGAAACAATTAAATTCAAAGTTGTTTGTTTGCTTGGGGCAATATCGCAGGATTCGCTCAGCGTCTGATACTGAAGAAAGGGCCGATTTCAACCGTATTCCTGCAAGCAGTAAGTAGCGATTTTATCCACTTCTTGACTGTCGAACCCATTTCAAAATTAAATTGAAAGTTTCTTAGTAAGACAACATTACGATAATATCCCCTGTGTTGTCCAGATCTAACGCAAGATGCTAAAATAACAATTGGAAACTCCAAGTAGCCTACATAACAGTTTATCAAATGACAAAGGTTAATATTATTTCCTGCCAGTGTTGTCATAAAATACAACAGTAGATAGGTATGTTGATCCCTTTTGATGGATTGAAATCTAAATTAGCCTATATTTCATCATTAACACAACATATAACTCAGAAACTAACTACGTTGACTACTACTGTTTAGTTGCTTTCAGATCGCTCAGTTGATCTTGTCACCTTCTTCACCATCTAAGTTGAAACAATAGTCATTTGACAAGGCTTCTAGTCAATTTGTTAAATAAATATACATTTTTGAGAACTGAAGTATGATTATTTTGCAGCGTATGGGTAGTAAGCATGACACTGACTATTTTGAGTGGCTTCTACATTACTTTGTTTGCCTAATAAATCGACTTTTAAATCAGTATTCTACTGTCAAACTGTAACGTTACTGTAAACAACATATTTACGCCCTACCCAGTTCAGTTCGTGATTCAAAGTTGAGAAGCTATTATTGTAAAATCATTGCCATGACGGATGATATAGATGTGTTAGCTGTCATTGAGCCGTGCAGTGAAACAGCCAATTAGAGCAGAACTCTGCATTAATATTCACAAACCTTCCAAATAAGGCAAAAACAGAGCATTACATCCTAGGGACAATTTCTTTGGTTGTAAATGGACCTGTACAACTGTATCTGGACAATTTTTGACCTTAAATAAGCCACATACCCTCTATTTAGATATTAAAGAACAATTTAACATATTGTTTCAAATCATTCTAGGGCACCTTTAATAAAAATGTACTTTATAAAGACAGACAAGAGCCATCTTGGAAAACAAGTCAAGCCATGAACGCTGTGCTGTGATGAACTGTGACTTGGAATCTCATATGGGACACCTTCCTTTGCAATCCATGCATTTCCATGTAATTAGATTTCACAAACTTAATTCCTATTGATCAGCTCAATTAGCACAGCATTCGTGGCTCGACTGGTCTGTTTTCCAAGATGGCGTCTGTTTACAAACGTGTAATGGTCTTTATAAAGTATCTTCTTATTAAATTATTTGTGCAATTACAAAGTTCTCAATGCTTCGGTTTGCATGTAGGGACCCTCATTATGTTACCGTGTTAGTGTGAGGCTATTTTGAGCCTTGTTAGTGGTATCAACTAGCGATTTAATTTTATTCATTCCATGCCCCATACACTAGCATTATAAGCTAATCTGTTTTTAGAAATAAAACTCTTTACATTTGATTTTCATGAAAACGCATCCCAGAGAACGATCTACTCAGTAACCATGTGTTAAACAAAAGACAGAACAAAACAGAACAATACATTTGATTTAGGATCCTTTGGAAGGTAATATTATTTTTTTCCAGTAATAATTTATTGCTCTTCTCTCCTCCTCATTTCACTAACACACCAGTGGGTGGGGCCAAAGTTGCTATGATGAAGTAGGCATATTCAATAATGAGTCATTATCTGGGCTTGGTAACAATAAAAGCTGTTTTTGGACTAACAAGGAAGTTTTCCATTATGAAATTTGCAGGATATTCATACAGTATGATGACCACTTGTCAAAAGCCCACATTTTGCACCTTGCAGACCATAAAGCAGGTACAAAAGTTTTTAAACTTGAAGCAGGGATTAGAGACCAGGATATCACTGGACAAGTGGGTGGCTGTTTTGACTTGGTTCAGTAAATAAATACCTAAAACATCCAATATCACTGTAGTAACAGCCTAGCAACCACCCTGAACATCCTAGCAACCACCAAGAAAACATTAGCAATTCCCTAGAAACAATTCAGAACACGATAACTATGGCCTAGCAAGTAACAACCACCAACCCAACTCTTCAACTCTGCTCCTGGGGACCCACTGTCATGAAATGTTTATTTACAACCTATTTTCAAGTGATCCTGAAAGGTTTGGTTTGCTGCTTCAGGTGTGTTTCATTAGGATCACAAAAAATGTAATAAATAAAAAACTCTGCAGGACAGTGGGTCCCCTGGAGCAAGGTTGAAGAGTAATCCTAACATCCTAGCAATTCCCTAGCAACCACCCATATCAGCCAAGCAACCATCCAAACCAAAGCAATAACCTTGCCTTAAACAAAGCCCTAGCAACTATTCAGAACACACTATCAACCAACTAAAGCGCACTTCTCATGACACCTTAGAAATGCCCTTGCCTTATCAATGCCATATCAACCACACAATAACCTTAGCAACCAAAAGAACACCCTAGCAGTATCCTAGCAAGAAGTAACCACCCCAGATGATCTACATAACAATCTAGCATCACCTACTGTATAACACCCTTCTCATAACACCCTAGTTATACCATAGCAACCACCCAACACACCCTAGCAACAACAATAACACCTTAGAAGTTGTCCTTTAAAAACAAACAACTTTAAAAACAAACAACTCCTGTTGTTTGTTTTTAAAGCTCTTAATGATCAAGCTCCACGCTATCTTAAAGATCTTCTTACCCCACAGTCGTCATCGAGATCTTTAAGATCTTCAGACAAAGCTCTTTTATCCTTCCCACGATCTCGTTTAAAAATGAAGGGAGACAGAGCTTTTTCTGTTGCTGCCCCCGTCTCTGGAATCAATTGCCCCTGGACATCCGCCTTGCACCTTCCATTACTAGGCCTACTTTTAAAGCAAAACTGAAAACCAATTTTTTTGGCCTAGCATTTGTATAGTATTATATTGCTGTCTGACTGTTTGTTTGATTGATTTATTTATTGTTTTTCTTGCTGTTTTATTTTATTTTTTATTTTTTATTCTATCTTTATTGTTTTAGTCTGTATTTTTTCTTTACTCTGTACAGCACTTTGGATAGCTTTGCTATGGTTAAATGTGCTATATAAATACAATTTACTTACTTACTTAGAAGTACTATAAAGAACAACTTATAAGACTCTACCAACCACCTATAACACCTTACTCATAACAATCTAGCAACCACCTACTGAATAACACCCTAATGCCATAGTAACATCACAACACACCCTAGCAACAACAAGAACGCCATATAAATACTCTAGCCACCCTTTAACACTCTACCAACCACCTATAACACCTCATTCATAAAAATCTAGCAACATCTACTGTATAACACCCTTGTCACAACACACGCTTAATGCCATAGAAACCACACAACACAGCCTAGCAACTGCAAAAACATCCTAGCAATACTCTAGCTACCACCCTTAACACTCTACCAACCACCTATTATACCTTACTCATAACAATCTTGCAACCACCTACTGAATAACACTCTTCTCATACCCAACCACGTATCACACCCTACATAAACCCCTAGCAATACCCTCGCAACCTATAACATCATAACAATGCAAACTGTTCTAAAAAAATAAATGTTAAAAAAATAAACTGTTCTAATAAAAATAAAACGTATAACTGTCATTACCAATCAAAATTCATGTTCATTTTAATGCAGTGTTTGGACTTTTTACCACCATTTGTCATATTTCCATTTCAGCTAAAATATTCATTTTTTATTTACAACTACACCTACCCCATTCCTACAGCCGTGTGTTCTCCAAAGCGTTTTTATCCAGCTAAAAACGCTAGGCGCTCTGCTGAAAACGACTCGCTGTGAGCGTTTGTGAGCATTTTGGCAGGCAGCGTTTTTTTTTCTTCAGTTGAGACTCTTTGCTTGCTATGAATGACACGGAAAATCCACGGAAGTCTTACCAATTTCACAGGTAGTGAAAAGTGACAGTGATGAATGCTGTTTTACTCAAAGTTGAACATTCTTCAACTCTCAGCGACCAGTAAAAAATGCTGCGCACTCGGCGCTTAAGCGTGAAATACTCGTTCAGCACCTTATTGCACTCCAAGCGTTCTTAAAACACATTTTTTGTTTATTCTTAGCTATAAACACTTAGTTCTTTCAAAAATATATGTGCTCATTAATGTATATTTACTTCTTTCAAGTAATAAAGTATTCTCGTAAGTTTATAATATGCCATAGAAAATACATATGGGTGAGGGGTTCGAATGCTGGTCGCCATGTTGGCCCTCCATCTTGAAAGTACAGTAGCCAAAGAGGGACACACCCATAAATTCAAGCTTCGCCTTTCACATTTTAACACTCGATGGCACCCAAAAGAGGGGGGTTGCCATGTTAATCTTGGACTAAATCGGCCACTGTAGGAGTTAAAACAAAATCGGAATTGAGAGGAACAGAAACTAATATTCACTGGATTGACATATACCTTTACACCGCTAGATGGGGGAAAATATCACACAGTGTAGCTTTAAAACTTGGCGCTCCCATTGAAAACAATAAAAAAACGCCAGCCAGCTACGTGAAAAAAACGCTTTTGACACACGGCCTAAACCTACCCAGTGATTTATAGTGCATACACACTTTATGAGCACATGTGTTCCCTGGGATCTAACTCACGATTGCATGATCACATGTTGTTGTATAGTGCAATGCTTTACCAACTGAGCTATGCAAAACCTGAAATGCTAAGCAGATAAAAGATGAAAAATGCTTTAAAATGAAAGTGTCCTGCTGTCAATAGGAGCACGACTTTAGAAAACACTCCTATGCGTCATAGCCTTTTTCAAGAAAGTGACAAACAACTTATTTAGGCGTATTGGTTGGAGAACATGTTGTAACAATGCCGTTAGCAACTAAACTCCCTACCGATGCCCTATCAACCGTCTAGAACATTCTAGCAACATCCTAGCCAACACCTATAACATAACACCCTATATACCTACCCATAATCTCATTGGCAACATGTGAGTTAGAAACAAGTTTTGCATGTCCAAACACATTCTTCTGAAAATATAGAAATATACTGTACAGTATGTATAAATAAGCACAGCTACTAAAGATGGGTTGCACTGTTTAAGAAAATCACTTTAAGCCATCTAGTCCAGAATTATTTACTTCAAAAGCCAATTCAGTGGTGACTGGAGCCTACAGCATGAATAACTCTAAAGCATTATTTAACCATTTAGCTTTGCTCCAATCACGGTCAGAGGCTTGTCTCAGCACTCTCGTTTGCAGTGTGTTCAAACTGTAAAGCAGCACTGAAGACGCAATATAACATGTCAGAATAAGCACACAGCTAATGGACTAGATTCTCACAGTCGAGTGGGTAATTGCGCAAGTGGATGATATAGTTGCGAAGACAGGGCTGCCGTTATTGTGTTTACACGGCTGAAGTCTTCTTTAGCTTTTAAAAAGACTCTTTATGAAAAAGAAAAACATCTGCTTGACTCAGTAGTTGACATGAGAAGTGTACTTTAGCATACTTTTAAATAGAGAACTTATGGAGGGGGAAAGTGCAAACAGAATGTAATGTTTCTGACATTTAATTGCAATATTATTACTGCATTATTATTTACAATTAAATTTAAAGTTAACACTTTACAAGGTACATTAGTTAACTACATTATTTAACACAAACTAATAATGAACTGCGCCTATAAACCATTTATTAATCTTTGTTAATGTTAATTTCAACATTTACCAATGCATTATTAAAATCTTGCTAACATGAACTAAAAAAGATGAACTAAGGCTGAGCAGAGGTGTAAGTTCGTGGTAAGTTCATGTTAACTAATGGATTAACTATTGTTAACTAATGCAGCTTTATTGTAAAGTGTTACCATTTATGTTTAATTGTTCTTACTTTTAAGCAAAACCTTTCATTTGAACAATTACAAAGGGCAAGTTTACCTATATAAGAAACAGTCATGAAGGTGTGCAATCTCTTAAATGCCATTTTATTTCATTAATATTATACTATCTGCAAGTATACGTTTTTAATATTTATACTTTTAATATGTTAGGTAGTTATTTATTCAGTACAATTAAATGCTCTTCTTTTTCGCAAGGGGTTCCTCGGTTGTGAATGAGGAGTGATTACAGAGAGATCTCCACCTCTGACAAAACATTGGGACAATTTTGTCAACCTGACAACCAGAATGGGTTGAGAGCTAATAATTCACACCCTGTTGGTTCACATCTGCGTCAGTGGCTTGTCCGTGTAACACACATCAGATCTCAAATGTATACTTAAACTCTCTATTTCCTGTGCTTTTGACAGGAACCACTTGACAACCTTCAAGAGCTCATCTCGGGCAGTGACAGGCGTATATATTAATTTCTATAAACCTGCCAAAAAGGAGCTAATGTCAGCTTCGCTAAAAAGGAAATCATGTGACAATTCTCAATTGCAGGTCTCCATGCACGTTCATCTCTAACAGCCCATTTCTTCATGTTTCCTCATGGATAATTATCTTTCTCCCATTTTTGTTTCTCACATCTATTTTATTTAAGACAGTGGGCTTAGGAGATAGTATGTTAGCTAATATGGCTAACTCAAAACTCGCTCCCATACCTCGCACTTGCTGTCGATCTCGAATTAACTTTTACCTTTTTACATAAACACAACTGCTAGTCCGGATGTGAAAATTGCGGAAGGCACCACCTTCAAATGTCACTCAGTCGACATGAGCAGTAAAATTTTATGCATACCAATAATCAGATATGCTTCTGTCTCTCTCTCCGTCTCTATCCATCCCTCATGCTTGTTTAATTCCAGCCTTACTCATTTCACACCAATTATCTAAGAGATGCTTTAACATAGGCAGAGAGCTGTGAGGTATGCACTTGTTGCTGCCAGAAAATAGATTTGCAACACTGCTTATCAGAAATGAACTCATGGTGTCACATTATCTGTTGATTTCCTTTTGCATGTAATGACATGCAGATATTTTTGCACAGTGACGGGTCATTTTGTCTTATCTGCCTGCTGATCACACTGGCAGAAAACCGTGTTCTAACAATGTTTGTTTTCATGTGAAAATGATGTGTAATGTCACAGTTACCTGGCGCCTCATTTATAATCATTGCGTACACACAAAACAGGCAGTAAATAGGTGTACGCCACTTCCGACGCATAAGTTGTGATTTATAAAATGTCACCCTTATTTATATGCAGTCAATAAGATGATTGTTTCAAAACAGCTTCCCAGTGTTAAAGGGTTAGTTCACCCAAAAATGAAATTGATGTCTTTAATGACTCACCCTTATGTTGTTCCACACCCGTAAGACAAAAATATAAATATTTTATATTTAGTTCGACAGCGTATCTAAGTGTAGTCACACTATACTGTCCATGTCCAGAAAGGGAATAAAAACATAATGAAAGTAGTCCATATGTGACATCAGTTAGTTAATTAGAATCTCTTGAAGCATCGAAAATAGATTTTGGTCCAAAAATAACAAAAACTACGACTTTCTTCAGCATTGTCTTCTCTTCCGCGTTTGTTTTCAAACCTTAAATAAAGATTAAAACGGTCATGAATCAGTGGATTGATTCATGATTCGGATGAAGATGAACGGAGGTCTTACGGGTGTGGAATGACATTAGGGTGAGTCATTAATGACATAAATTTTTGGTGAACTAACCCTTTATCAGGAAGATACTGCAACAGAATTTGATTCTCTGGTGAAAGCGCAGGGTGCGAACTACGGGGGAGCTAGGGGGAGCTCGGCTCCCCTTAATAAGTCATGGGCTCCCCTGAAAATGTGATATGTGAAATTTTGGGGGGTCTCAAAAAATATTGACACTGTGCTATTTTGAGGTGCAATTTCAGTTTTGTGTAATGTGCCATTGTGGATTATTATGTGTAAAATTGCTCAAAAATATAATTAATTCATGGATGATGGCAATTTAAATCTAATTCACTTCAATAAAAATAACTATATGCTATTCTAGTCCTGACCATCAGGGTGGGGTGGCGCTGCGGTGCAAATTCCACTCGTTTAGTACATTTAGTAACAGCAAAGGAAGCGTACCCCAGTCGATTAGTGCTAAGTTAAGGCATGTTATTCCCAATTATGTGTTGTAGCCTATTTGAATGGAGGAATTATGGTATTCTTTTGTAGCCTGATGAGTAACTAACCATTATTCATGTGAACTCAAAGACAGCCGGATGCTTGGTTTATAGGCTATTTGAGGGTGGCTTTTTGACTTATCAATTTGTGTTTTTTTTCTTTTTCTTCTTCATTAAAATCAAAGATGTTCATTGATGATTGTATTACATTTACATTTATGCATTTAGCAGACGCTTTTATCCAAAGCGACTTACAACTCAGGAGAACAGGAAGCGATCCGTCAAAAAGAGGCAACAAAACACAAAAAGTGCCCTAAATACCAAGATTTGTACACTGCTCAGAGTAGCAAAGACCAGAAAAGGAAAGAAGAAAGGAGAAATAGAGGGGGAAATATATATATATATTTTTAATGTAAGATTAAGTGCTCCTGGAAGAGATGAGTTTTTACCTGTCTTTTGAATGAAGCGAGTGATTCTGTCGTGCGTATGGAGGACGGAAGATCGTTCCACCAACCAGGAACAATGAAAGAAAAAGTTCTAGAGAGGGATTTCATGCATCTCTGTGAAGGTACCACAAGCCTTCGCTCATTAGCTGAGCGAAGGCTTCTGGTGGGTGTGTAGACTCGTAGGAGTGAGTCGAAGTATGCGGGTGCTGCGCTTGTGGAAGATCCCATGAGCAAGAGTCAGGGCTTTGAATTTGATCCGGGCAGCGAGTGGTAGCCAATGCAGAGAGATGAATAGAGGTGTGACATGAGCCCTCTTGGGCGTATATTGTATATTAAGAGTCTCCGGAACGGCATTAAACGATAGATTGTCACGCTCGTCTGTGTGTGACGACTGTGTGCACGAGCCAAAAGAGAACACACGCAAACACCGCCTACTTTGATTTGATTGGCCATCTCGATAATTTTTACATTGACGAGCGCCGTTAGATCTGAGGCAAACCAGACTAAAATTTAACTTTTAAACCTTTTTGGCATCCTAACATACAGATCTATGTGTACTGAAGTGAAGCAGAGCAGTGCAAGAATATCAAAAATATAGATCAATGACTATGGTGGTTACCCCCCCCCCCCCACACACACACACACACCCCCTTACACAAGTGAGCTCCCCCAAAGGCCATGGTATAGTTCGAACACTGTGAAAGCGGGTATGTTATCTAGCTAATTTCAATTATCATATAGTGTCAATACGAGCAGGTCTGTAATATAGTTGAATATTTGGTGTCCCCAACTGAGCAAGCCAAAAGCCAAAGACAACGATGGCAAGGAACCAAAACTTCCTCAGGGGCCAGAATGGAAAGAAAAAAAAAACCTTGGGAGAAACCAGGCTCAGTCGGGGTGCCAGTTCTCCTCTGGTCGACGAACAAATAGTGTATGATTATGATTCTGTTCCAGTTTCATTAATGGCAATATGCAGTGAAATTACATAAAGTCATTACTCAGAATTTAAACAAAAATTATTAGGGGTGTGCATTGGCACTTCCTTCACGATTCGATTCGATTACGATTCACCAGGTAACGATTCGATTCGATTCGATTCTACGATGCATTGTGATGCATCAAAATTCTACTGCACACAAAGCAAATTTTTCATCAGTCATGAGGCAATACAATCAGATATTAAACAACAAATTGTATTGGCTGCTATGTGTCTCCTGTATCTTTGACATAAAAGTTATTAAATAAAATAAAATGTAATTAAATAAAATGCAATTAGCCCTTAAATGCATGACTGTTTCACCAAACATTCTTACATATTCAGGTCGTTAGCGACCCAGATCTATATTTAACATGGATAGACCTCTACCTGTCGTGATAATATATAAAACTCCTGATTTTAGACAGCTACAGAAGAATAAAATAAAACCTATTTCGTTACCTTTTGGAGCTTGGAAGGGTTCAGTTTGAGCAGATGTTTAATACCATCATCATCTGACCTCGTCAGAGCTCGTTTACCAGCATATTCTCCAAACTCATTTTCAATGTCTTCAAAATCAATATTTTGATCACTGACAGCTTCTTGACCACATCCATCATCAAGAGACAGTGACTCTAACATATGATTGTGTTTAGTACTTGCTCTCTGAAGTACATCACTAACCCATTTCAAGTTTTGCAGATTATAATTATTGTTTCGTTTTCTGTCAGAGGTAACTATGAGTTAAACGTCACTTCATCATTGCGTATCAGACATTGCCACCTTGTGGAATAAAGGTGAATTGCGGCGTTTTTCGTCATTATAGATTCATTGATTATTGTGCAAAAAAAATATATGTACAATCCTACACACCTCGGGTCGTTAGCGCGTTTTTAATAACCCGTCTATCGCGGTCATCTCCCTCCGCCTCAGCCATCTTCCTTGTTGTTGTTGTTATTCTCTCGGAACCGGAAGTATTTGAAACTTCACAACTTTATCGTCCGCCAGAAAATAAACAGTGACATAATCGATTATGGCACTTTGCCGCATCGATGCTGAATCGTTCATGCCCCGCATCGCGATGCATCGCCGAATCGATTATTGTTGACACCCCTAAAAATTATATGAATTTAGATGTGGATGTGCTACTTTTGATGATTTTTCCTCGTGACACGATTAAATATAAGCTAGTTCCAATAATTCTGCTTAAAACTAAACTCATATTATGACAAAATATGTTTTAGCAAGAATGATAATCAGTGATGCACACTTACTTTGATAGTAAAGGTTGAATGGGAGGATGGTTGAATGGTCCATTATCCGGTTTGAATAGGTCCAATAATATTAGCTTATACTGTAATCCGGGGCTGCACGGATATGGAGTGTAAAGACATCTTCACAAAATTATGAAAAATTCCACTGTATTCGAAGGATACAACTTGTCAGTGACATGCTCAGATAACTGTATTTACACTGCAATACATAAGTAGGTAATAATAATGTTAAGTAGCCTAACTGTTTCCATTAAAAATTATATGTTCACATTATCAGCCAAACTGCATGAATTACATTTTATTTTATTTGTTTAAAATTAGATCAATATTTTAAATTAAAATATCATTTGGCCCTAGGAAATTGATAAATCAACTTCATTCTAAAAAAAATGTATATGAGAATTATTTTATACAATTTTGTTTTAATGAAAATTTATTCTAAAACATACAAAGATGAATTTCAGAAATATACGGTTGCAAGGCACAAATGGCATTTATAGTCCGTAATATTTTTCAATGTCACAATCTTCTGCTGGCTGTGATTTATAAAGGGATTTTTGCGCAGGTTCTGGCATACACATGGCTTTATAAATCTTTTTTTTTTTTTTTTTGCGTATGCAAAATCTAGGTGTGTCTCTACAAATCTACGGAAAGTTTTATAAATGAGGCCCCTGACAATAAGTTGATATTTGATGTAATATATTAGCTATATAGTATGGTTGCAGTTGGTTATTTTGATAGTCCACTTTAAACATTCTACCTGTAACTTTGCAACTACATGTCAACTAACTCTTATTAGAGTATTAGTAGACTGTCAGTAGACTAGTAGGTTATGGTTAGGGGTTAGGGTTCGGGTTCGGGTTAGTAGAATAAGTTGGGAACGCAAGCAAGCATGATTGTCATGAAGCACTCGTGAAATCTGTCCAATAGCATGCCGATACGTCATAGGCAGGTGATGTCATTGACCAGGAAGCTATAAAGCACACCCGGACCAAACAGTGTTAGTTTCTGAAAAAGTCGGTCACAGGCATGCAGGGAGTATGGCATAGCGATGCAGCGTCTCGTTCCCTCTCAGGGAACCATGGCTACATACGCAACCTGAGACGTTCCCTTAACGAGGGAACTCAAACTGCGTCGAAGCGCTACGGGAACAAAATACCCATGTCGCCATAGTCCCAAGTGTCTGTATATGTGAAATCATCAACCCACAAACACCCAGGAACCTGGGGTAGAGGCTACATCTAAGTTGTAAATCCTCACGAACGTGTGCGGAGAGGACCAACCAGCCGCATCACACACCCCTTTAAGCGAAACTCCTGATACTAGAGCCATAGAGGCCACCATACTCCTAGTTGAATGGGCTAGGACCTTCAAAGGTGAAGGCTGTCCAGCCGACTCATATGCGAGAGAGATAGCCTCAACTATCACTTTACTCAATGTCTGCTTAGATGCTGGCTTCCCTTTACTCGGGGATCCGAAACACACAAATAACTGATCAGATTTTCACCACAGGGCAGCTCTGTGGACATAAGCATCCAAAGCCCTCGCCGAGCAAAGCAGATTTAATCTCTCCTGGTCTGGGTTAAGGAACGGAGGTGGAGAAAATGCCTGCAGCATTACAGGGCCCACCACGTTAGTGGGGACCTTAGTTACATAACCTTCCCTTGGGAATTAGAACGCTTTTACCATTTCAGGTGCGAACTCAAGGCAAGAGGGCGCTACAGAAAGAGCCTGCAAGTCCCCTATTCTTTTTAAGGATGAAATGGCCAGAAGAAAGATTTCACGAGTGCTTCATGACGCATTCACGCAGAGGTGTTCCCATAGCGTTTCGATGCAGCGTCTCATTCCCTCTCAGAGAACCATGGTTACATACGTAACCTGAGACGTTTTAGTTTATGTGTATCCGTCACGGAAACCAGGGATACAAGTCGGCAGCTCTACTATTGAGCAAAATGAGAAAGAAGCGTTTTTTTTTCAAATTATGTGATTCGCTTTTTTGCAGAATCTGTTAGTTGAAATCACAAAGAAGCCTCTCGGTGTTTAAGATGGCATTAATTGTATATTTAAAAGCGTATATTTTGAGGTTGACATTGCCTTGTTTTGTCTGTGTGTATTTCCATACTGGCTTTTGTTATTGCCCCGCCCTCCAAGGGACGCGTGGCTAATTATTTATGCAGCGCTCTGGCCGGCTGTAGAGATGATCTAAGCGACGATGAAAGCAGCATAATAAGACTGGATAATACCCTAATCTACAACTGAGCGAAGATGAAGAAGAGGAAGAATGTATCAGACTGGCGTCAGACGAGTTGGACCGTAACAAATCAGAGGCTATATCGATAGTAACATTTGACGGGGATAAAGACAGCGAAATGGGTCAAATCTGTAGTGTAGGGGTAGGGCGCATGTCATCAAGTTTTGACGCAACTCGATCAGAGGTTTGAATCTGTTTTTTTCCACACTCTCTCTACTCCCTTTTCCCATCACATATCAGATCGGAAAGGCATTCACAAAGAATTGAGAAAATATTAGAAAAGTGGAAATAAAGCATCTAACATGTGTTTATTAATAAGTGTTTCTCGGTTAGAGTGTGTGGCAAAAGGCGGATTCGAACCTCTGATCGATTTGCATCAAAACTTAATGACATGCGGCTTACCCCTACACTATAGCCATGGTTACAGACTTTACCCAATTCTCTGTCTTTATCGCCTTCGAACAGACGGACAGTACAGCCACTAAAAAGACCCCGGCAAACGGAAAGTGTGCCCGAACGACTTATTTCATTGGAGGCAACAAGATTTGCTAGAATACTTTTCTGTTTCTTATGGGGTGTTCCATAAACACCGAAGTTTGTCGTTTTGTGTTAATTCTAAGAACACACACATTATCTCATGTTTAGATCTTCCCATACCTACCTAATGTTTTAATTATAATCGTTAGCATCATATCACTTGCCAAAAAAAAACATTACTATAATGGGCTTATAGATGGTTGTTAGCATCTTTATTATTAGTAGTATGCGGTCCGATTTTTCCCGTAGCATTTGTCGTTACTAGCAACCATGCAGCTTTACAGGGGGTATGTGTTATCTAAATGAGATGTAAATGAGCCCTATTGTCACTCCCAGCAGGTGAGAACAGGTGAGAACTGCAAAACTTTAGAGGCTGTTTTCTGTCGTTTACACTTTTCTAAAGGCCTACATTCAGATGGCCACAACTTCTCTAAATATCATCAGATTTTCATGTGTTTCACATCGTTGGAAAGCTTGGAGACTACACTTTCAGAATCTGCGAATAACTCAAAATGCCCCAGACCCGACTTGTGTTCCTACTTTCCGTGACTGGTCACATATATTAATCAGACTGTCTACAAATACTCTAATGACAGTTAGTTGACATATAGTTGCAAAGTTACTTTTAGTTAATAGAATGTCTAAAGTGGACTATAAATATAAAGTGTTATAGCATATTCTAAAGTGTTTTTATAGCTTCTAAACAAATTGTAATAACCAACTATGTTGATTAGTTGCACTGTTGAAGAAAATCAGTACAGGTTTATTAACTTCCAAAACTTCTGCTGTTTCAGTTATGGCTTGAGCCTAAAGCATGAATAAATTCAGTGCATTACAAGGTAGCTTTGTTTCAATAACGTTCAGGAGTTTATCACAATGTTCTCGTCTGCAGTGTGTTCAAAAGTTAGGTAGCACTGAGGACGCAATATATGTCAGAATCAGCTCATAGCTAATGGACAAGATTCTCATGGTCGAGAGGGTAAATATACAAGTGGGCGATACAGTTGCAAACTAAGTGGACATGTCAAGTCAAAAATATTTTTTATGACTAATTCAAACTGATTACTGTCACGCTATAGCTTTAGAAATCACACATCGCAGGAGAATCCGGACAAACACATCCACAAATTGTATTTATCCACAAAGTAGCATACAAGTGATCACAGGAGCAAACTAATGAACAACCGCATCAAGCAAATATGATAGACAATGAAACGAAGGAAACTGAAAATACACAGGAGTAATCTTGTAAAACACAAAAGTATTGGGTAAAAGGTGCTGGAATTAATTAACCACCAGGGAGACTGATAATGATCAGGAACACAGGCAAAATGGGAACAGGGAAAACAGAACCAACCATGAAACTATATATCCCGTATATCAGCACTATTGTAAATGTGATATTGTCACCACTAACAATATCACTGACAATGTCACCACTGCAGAGCAAAGATGGATTTTGTTAATACTGATTTTAAAATGTCTTATTATGACAATTGCCAAAACTTGATTCAATTTGACACAAAAGATGATGCCCTGGAAATCAGTTTAAGGGGAAAAATGTCACCACTTTATGGAAAGCTAATTTCTTTCACTGGCATTTGTGATGCAAGCTCACATTACACGTTCCTGTATATTACCAAAGTAAATATTAAGCGATGGCTGGCTTTACTGTTTCATTAATTAGTTTACTTTCTTTCTGCTGCTGTCACGGTTTAATGGGGAACCAGATTCACACATAGATTCCCCTGTGAGAATCCTTTTCTCTCTACCTCCGCCTTTTCCTGCTGGTGCCGGCACAATCAGTGAGAGAATTTATGAGTGAAGAAAAACATATTTTTTTGATTTCTGTGTGCTAGGCTGCACCTT
Organism: Pseudorasbora parva; assembly: GCF_024679245.1. Taxonomy (NCBI): domain Eukaryota; kingdom Metazoa; phylum Chordata; class Actinopteri; order Cypriniformes; family Gobionidae; genus Pseudorasbora; species Pseudorasbora parva. The sequence goes on along the minus strand of NC_090180.1, from coordinate 20,635,358 downwards.
GCAAGACTTCTGGGGAGCAAACAGCAGTCAGCCAGCACAACAGCATCCATTCAGCAGTCTTTTAGCTTTTCTCACCACTTTATTATTACATAACATGTTTTATTAAATAGGCTACATGCTCTTGTCAAAAAAAATGTATATGAGAGATTAACCCAAATACGTTACATAAGTTACACTGTGCCATTGTCACATGGCATGAGGGTTAATACATGATGACAAAATAATTTACAATATGCATTGACAGCTAAACTAAACAAGGTTTTTCTCTACTCTGATGGCAAAAAAAATCGTTGAGGGATCCTGATGGAACAAATATGGATGGTGTGAGATTAGCGAGATTTATTGAAAGCACAGAATACAACAAAGCCAGATCATAGAAGACAGAACACATTTGCCAATAAAAAGACAATATGAATAACATTAAGTAAAGTGTGTTTGTGGGATAGAGTAAGGTTTGCATAGTCCCTAGACTGTTTTGTGTGACAGTGTGTTCGGTGACCAGGCAACCAATAACGGTGTCACCACAGCTAACTGAATTAGCTTTGAATTTCACAGAATAGAGACGAGCAGCAGCAATGAAGGGATTTAAAACCCAATTATGAGATGAGCACAGAACCAGAGGGGATCAGACCACAGCTTTAACAGCGATCATTACAGGATTACCAAATATCTACAGTGTGAGCAAAGCTGAGAGACACTGTCCTCCCAGCCTTTTCAAATGTCAGCTAAATATTATTCCAGTATGTCAGTCCTGGTGAAGGTGGCATGAGCTGAGCATTACAGGAGAGTGACTATTTAGTAAAATGTTTTATATGTCATATGTTAAAGGGATACTTGTAACAAGTCATCCATTAAGAGGCAATTTGAACTAACCCATGTGCGATGAACCGATAAAACACTAACAAAACAAAACAATGACTAGACTTAAGTTAACTTTTTCATGGCATAATCAGATGCAACAATAAACTTTCAAATAAAAGAAATGAAAACATGAACTGAGACCACCAGAATTGAGAGCACTGGCTGGCATGAGTACTTAGGCAAGCATGATACTGACCTCACTGGTCAGGAGTGGGTTCCATCCATCCAACTTCTTCTGCTTATCTGTGCTGGGTTGTGGGGGCAACAGTCTAAGCAGAGACGCCCATACCTCACTCCAGTGTTCGAACTATACCATGGCCTTTGGGGGAGCTCACTTGTGTAAGGGGGTGTAGAGGGGGGGGGGGGGGGTAACCACCATAGTCATTGATCTATATTTTTGATATTCTTGCACTGCTCTGCTTCACTTCAGTACACATAGATCTGTATGTTAGGGTGCCAAAAAGGTTTAAAAGTTAAATTTTAGTCTGGTTTGCCTCAGATCTAACGGCGCTCGTCAATGTAAAAATTATCGAGATGGCCAATCAAATCAAAGTAGGCGGTGTTTGCGTGCGTTCTCTTTTGGCTCGTGCACACAGTCGTCACACACAGACGAGCGTGACAATCTATCGTTTAATGCCTTTCCGGAGACTCTTAATATACAATATACGCCCAAGAGGGCTCATGTCACACCTCTATTCATCTCTCTGCATTGGCTACCACTCGCTGCCCGGATCAAATTCAAAGCCCTGACTCTTGCTCATGGATCTTCCACAAGCGCAGCACCCGCATACTTCGACTCACTCCTACGAGTCTACACATCCACCAGAAGCCTTCGCTCAGCTAATGAGCGAAGGCTTGTGGTACCTTCACAGAGAGGCATGAAATCCCTCTCTAGAACTTTTTCTTTCATTGTTCCTGGTTGGTGGAATGATCTTCCGTCCTCCATACGCACAACAGAATCACTCACTTCATTCAAAAGACAGGTAAAAACTCATCTCTTCCAGGAGCACTTAATCTTACAAAAAAAAAAAAAAAAAAAAAAAAAATTATTTCCCCCTCTGTTTCTCCTTTCTTCTTTCCTTTTCTGGTCTTTGCTACTCTGAGCAGTGTACAAATCTTGGTATTTAGGGCACTTTTTGTGTTTCGTTGCCTCTTCTTGACGGATCGCTTCCTGTTCTCCTGAGTTGTAAGTCGCTTTGGATAAAAGCGTCTGCTAAATGCATAAATGTAAATGTAATACAATCATCAATGAACATCTTTGATTTTAATGAAGAAGAAAAAGAAAAAAAACACAAATTGATAAGTCAAAAAGCCACCCTCAAATAGCCTATAAACCAAGCATCCGGCTGTCTTTGAGTTCACATGAATAATGGTTAGTTACTCATCAGGCTACAAAAGAATACCATAATTCCTCCATTCAAATAGGCTACAACACATAATTGGGAATAACATGCCTTAACTTAACACTAATCGACTGGGGTACGCTTCCTTTGCTGTTACTAAATGTACTAAACGAGTGGAATTTGCACCGCAGCGCCACCCCACCCTGATGGTCAGGACTAGAATAGCATATAGTTATTTTTATTGAAGTGAATTAGATTTAAACTGCCATCATCCATGAATTAATTATATTTTTGAGCAATTTTACACATAACAATCCACAATGGCACATTACACAAAACTGTGTCAATATTTTTTGAGACCCCCCAAAATTTCACATATCACATTTTCAGGGGAGCCCATGACTTATTAAGGGGAGCCGAGCTCCCCCTAGCTCCCCCGTAGTTCGCACCCTACCTCCCTCTCCCTAGACACTTCATCCAGCTCTTCCAGGGGAATACAGAGTCATTCCCAGGCCATCCGGGAGACATAATCACTCCAAAACGGTCTTCCCCGTGGTCTCATCCCTGCCTGGAACACCTCCCTGTGAAGGCGTCCTGAAGGCATCCGAAACAGATGAGCAAGCAACCTCAACTGGCTCCTCTTAATGTGGAGGAGCAATGGCTCTGCTCTGAGCTCCTCCCGAGTGACTGAGCTTTTCACCCTATGTCTAAGGGAGTGCCCAGCCACTCTGCAGAGAAAGCTCATTTCGGCTGCCTGTATCCGGGGTCTTGTCCGTTCGTCATGACCTACAACTCATGACCATAGGTGAGAGTAGGAACGTAGATCGACCCTTAAATCTAGAGATTCGCCTTACAGCGCAGCTCCTTCTTCACCACGAAATACTGGTACATCACAGTCCAACATGCACGGGAAACAAGTCTGACTTAATGCCGACAATGTAAACCAACCTCTTACTCCGGTCAATTTTTGGTAGGGAACTGCTTCCCCCTCCTGAGGCATCGAACAGTTTGCCAGAAACTCTTTGAGGCCAACCAATAGTCTTTCTCAATGGCCTCACAAACTTCTCCCAGGCTGCAATCTGCTTGGCCTGCTGGTACCCATCAGTTGCATCAGAGTCCCACAAGCAAGCCAGGCCCGATAAGACTCCTTTTTCAGCTTGATGGCACCCCTTACTCTCGGTGTCCACCACCGGGTTTGGGGACTGCTGCCTTGACAGGCACCTAAGACCCTACGGCCACAGTTCCGAGTCGCCACATCAACAATCGAGACAGAGGATATGGTCCAATCAGACCAAGCCCCAACCCTGGGCCTGGCTCCAGGGTGGGGCCCTGGCTGTGCCATGCTGGGCGATATCTCTGTCCTTGATTTGGTTTTCTTCATAATGGGCTTGTGAACTGCTCTTAGTCTGGCCCATCACCAGGGACCTGTTTGCCTTGGGACAACATATAGCCCTCGACAACATAACTCCTTAGGATAATTTGGGTACTCAAACGCCTCCACCATGATAAGGTGACAGTTAATGGAGGGGGGTCCCCCCCCCCCACACACACACAAAATTGTAGGCTATCCCCCAAAAAAATTCGAGTCAAGGCAGGGGTTAAGACAGGAGGAGTCTCTGGTGCTGTGTCAATGGTGTGAGGAGTCCCTGGCTTAGTGGCCATGATGCAACCAGGATTTGGTGTCGTGTCAATGACATGAGAAGTCTTTGGCATGGCGGCCATCATGTCACCAGGTCTGGTGTTGTGGCCATGACATGAGGAGTCTCTGGCATGGCGGCCATCATGTCACCAGGTCTGGTGTTGTGGCCATGACATGAGGGGTCTTTGGCATGGTGGCCATCATGTGACCAGGTCTGGTGTTGTGGCCATGACATGAGGAGTCTTTGGCATGGCGGCCACCATGTCACCAGGTCTGGTGTTGTGGCCATGACATGAGGAGTCTTTGGCATGGTGGCCATCATGTCACCAGGTCTGGTGTTGTGGCCATGACATGAGGAGTCTCTGGCATGGCGGCCATCATGTCACCAGGTCTGGTGTTTTGGCCATGACATGAGGAGTCTTTGGCATGGTGGCCATCATGTCACAAGGGTCTGGTGTGGTGGCAATGACATAAGGAGTCTCTGACATGGCCGCCATCATGTCACAAGGGTCTGGTGTGGTGGACATGATGTAAGGAGTCTCTGCATGGCTGCCATGACATCACAAGGATCCGGCGTGGCAGTCATGACATCACAAGACTCTGGTGTGGCAGTCATGACGTCACAAAGGTCTTGTGTGGCGTTTACTCCTTAAATCGGTATGACTTTCTTTCCTCTATGAATAAAATATATTTATAAAATTTTTTAAAATAAAACAAAATTAAGTGGCTTTGTCACTAAAGTGAAAGTTAATGGGCCCCAAAACAACACTGGAGACATTTTTCAAAATAATGAAAAATGCATTTAATTACATTTCTTCTAAACAACAACTTCTGATTTTCAGTTGGCAGACGAAAAAATTGTTAACTTACATGTGAAACACACCATAGAGCCTTTTTTTCTGTTGACTTTGTTTGTTGTTTTTGGCCTTTACTGTAAAATTTATAAAATACAACACGCATTTAATGTTTTTTTTTTTTTTTCAGCACTAAAGGGCCTATGCTAATTTGGCATTACAAGCTCGAGGTTGCTTCAACAAGCTATTTTCTGAGTGCAGTTGGCATGTATCACAGAGCTTTGACTGAGGGCGAAATACTAATGTTCTGCACTGATAGGAATTGACAAGACCCCAGCTCTGTTAACTTAAAGTTAGTTTAAAAGAAAAATTATGTCATGTTATCCCAGATCTCTGTGAAAGTCATACATGTGTGGAACATAATGAGGTTGAGTAAATACAGGAATTGCATTTAAAAATAGGTGTAATTTACAGAAGCATGATAATGACTAACTGGAATGAATAAAACACAAGTAGAAACTAGAAGATAAAAAGAACACTATTAATAGATTTTGAAGATTAGCAAAAAGCTAATTCCACAGGGAGACAAGTGAGACGAGTGGGACAGGAGCATTTCTCAGAGGGTTATGATCAGGGTTAGGTAGATTGGCAGTCTGTCATGTGCATTAAACATCGGGAGGTATAATTGACGTGGGCTTTGAGGGTTCTTCTAGGTGTAATACCCTTTAAAACAACACATCAGACATTTTTGACAATCCTGAGGGACAATGCCATTTTTATCTTCAGTTCACGGCATCCCATGAGACCTCATACAGCTTACTTCTATCTAGCTATTTAGCTCTTTTATGAATTGATTCAGGATAAAACGTATGTGCTTCAAAGGAATCCAGAACATCTGACCTTTTGTATAAAAAGTTAACTTGCTCAATGTCACAAATGTGAAAAGTGACTTAGTGAAATAATGGAGAATATTAAACATTTCTTAATTATTTTTAAGCGATATAAAACACTTTCTACACTTTTTTTTCCTTTTTAGAAAACTTCAATTTTGATAATTTCCACGTTTACATATTATTATTAGCTTTGGTTGTTTGGAAAAGATAGAAGAAAACCATTATAGCTGTCATTATAGTATAGCAGTGTGTTTTTATTTTTTACATATTATAATTTAAATATAATTTATGATGTATATGTTTACACATTTTATTAAGTGAAAGTTTACCGTTCTAATTAAATAAAAAACTATTTATCCACCTTAGTTATAAAATCAGTTGACCCTGATGATGTGACTTCCGATATATATATATATATATATATATATATATATATATATATATATATATATATATATATATATATATATATATATATATATATATATATATATATATATATATATATATATATATATATATATATATATATATTGTGGCAGGGTGAAGGATCACGCAACAATGAAATTGGTGCAAAGCCCCCAGAGGGTGGATTTATTGGTGTGAACTTTGACAAACGTGGTGATTTAGGTGCAGGTGTGCTGTATGTGTCCTTCTTCCTGGTGCCCTGGTGCTAGCGGTGACGTAGGTGCGGCGAGGTGGCCGGAGCGTCACAGGCTGCAGTCTGGGTGAGAGAGAGAGAGACAGGTTAGCGTAGTGCTGCATGGAGATCGTGCTCCAACTGGTGTCCCAGAGTCAAGGCTTTTAAGCCCGGGCCTGATGGCCTGCAGCTGTGACGATCCGGCCCGTGCTGATCGTGTGCAGGTGTTTTCCATCAATTGCCAGGGCGACGCTGATGAGAGCTCGGGAGACTTGTCACACTCCCCCCCCCTAAGCGCCGCGCTGGTCCTGTAATGACAGTTAGTGGCATATACTGGGGAACATAGGGGTGGGCGGGGAGTGCGCCCTGACAGACCTGCGTAAGCTGACCACAGCCTGGAGAGTCCGTCAGCGTTGGAGTTGGCCGTCCCGGCCCGATGCTCCACTGTGAAGTGGAAGTCCTGGAGCGCTAGGAACCACCGCGTCACTCTGGCGTTGGTGTCCTTAGCGCGGGCCATCCACTGAAGCGGGGCGTGATCCGTCATCAGAGTGAAGCGGCGTCCCAGCAGGTAGTAGCGGAGCTCCAGGACCGCCCACTTAATGGCCAGGGCTTCCTTCTCCACCGCTGCATACCTGGTTTCGGCTGGGGTCAGCTTACGGCTGATGTAGGTGACGGGGTGCTCCTCACCCTCCTGGACTTGGGAGAGGACCGCTCCGAGGCCCGTGTCGGAGGCGTCCGTCTGCAGCAGGAAGGGGCAGTTGAAGTCGGGCGCCCTCAAGACCGGTTCCGTGGTCAGCGAGGTCTTGATGGCCCGGAAGGTCTTATCCAGCGCGTCATCCCACTTCACCTTCTCCGGCTGCCCCTTCCTGGTCAGGTCTGTCAGGGGAGATGCTAAGGAGGAGAAGTTAGGGATAAAACAGCGATAGTAGCCCGCCAACCCCAAAAAGGCTCGTACCTGGGTCTTGGTCTCCGGGCGGGGCGCTGTCAGGATGGCGTCGACCTTTCTTTGTTGTGGCTGGATCAGCCCTCTACCCACCCGGAACCCCAGGTACTGAGCCTCGGCGAGGGCCAGATGACATTTCCGGGGGTTGGCGGTCAGCCCAGCCCGCCGGAGTTCCAGGAGCACCCTCCGGAGCCGCTCCAGGTGGTCCTGCCAGGTCTCGGAGTGGATGACCACGTCGTCGAGGTAGGCGGCGGCGTAGGCTTGGTGAGGACGCAGGAGGATGTCCATCATCCTCTGGAACGTCGCCGGTGCCCCGTGGAGGCCGAAGGGGAGGGTCCGGTATTGCCAGTGCCCACTTGGAGTAGAGAACGCCGTTTTCTCCTTAGCGGAGTTCGTGAGGGGGACTTGCCAGTATCCTTTGGTGAGGTCGAGTGTCGTGATGTACCGGGCCCTCCCCAGACGTTCCAGTAGCTCGTCGACACGGGGCATCGGGTAGCCATCGAACTCCGAGACCTCGTTGAGCCGGCGGAAGTCGTTACAGAACCGGAGGGTGCCATCCGGCTTCGGTACCATGACGATTGGGCTGGACCAGGCGCTGCGGGATGGTTCGATTACCCCTAACTTGAGCATCTCACAAATTTCATCCTCGATGGCCTGTCTCCGAGCCTCTGGGACCCGATAGGGCCGCTGCCTCACGATGACCCCTGGTGGCGTTCGGATGTCGTGCTGGATGACGTTGGTCTGCCCGGGACGGGTGGAGAACACATCAGAGAACTGACGGACCAGATGGTTCAGCTCAGTCTTCTGGGCGGCCGCCAGGTGGTCCCCGACGTCTACAACCAGGGGATCGACGGAAGCCAACGCGGCGAGCTGTTCTCGGGTCCCCACCCACCTCTTCAGCAGGTTAACGTGATATAGCTGCTCTTCTCGCCGGCGACCCGGCCGGCGCAGCCGATAGTTGACGGGCCCCACTCGTTCCACGACGGTGAACGGACCTTGCCAGGTCGCGAGGAACTTGCACGTGGAGGTGGGGACCAGCACCAGGACTCGATCCCCTGGTTGAAACTCTTGTGGCTGGGCAGCCCGGTCGTACCTCTGTTGTTGGGACTGCTGCGCCTTGGTGAGGTGTTCCCTGACTAATGGCATGACCTTCTCGATCCGCTCACGCATCTCTCTCACGTGTTCAATGGCGGAGCGGAGAGGTGCCGGCTGCTGCTGTTCCCAGGCCTCACGGGCCACGTCCAGAAGACCCCTCGGCTGACGGCCAAAGAGCAACTCGAATGGGGTGAATCCCGTGGACGCTTGAGGCACTTCCCTGATGCCAAACAGGACGTATGGGAGCATCAGGTCCCAGTCTCTCTTATCTTCCGCTGCCACACGCCGGAGCATCTGCTTCAAGGTTTGATTAAACCGCTCTACGAGGCCGTCTGTCTGTGGGTGGTATACCGTGGTGCGGAGTTGCTTTACCTGCAGCAGCCGGCAGAGGTCTGCCATCAGCCGGGACATGAAGGGGGTCCCTTGGTCCGTCAGTATCTCCGCTGGGATGCCGACTCGGGTGCAGAGGAGGAACAGCTCTTGGGCGATGTTTTTGGCCGTGGCCTTCCTCAGGGGAACTGCCTCTGGATACCGGGTGGCGTAGTCGACGATCACCAGGATGTGCTCGTGTCCCCGGGCAGACTTAGGCAACGGCCCCACCAGGTCCATTCCGATTCGCTCGAAAGGTACCCCGATGATGGGAAGCGGAATGAGCGGGCTGGGGGGAGGCGCTCGTGGTGCGGTCCGTTGGCAGGTGGGACAGGCCTGACAGAAACGCTTCACTTCCCCATCCAAGCCTGGCCAGTGGAACCGGTCCCGGATCCGCTGGATGGTGTTGGCGACTCCCAGGTGACCGGCCATTGGATGGCCGTGGGCGAGTTCCATGATCATTTCTGTCTTGGTCCTCGGCACCACGAGGAGCTCTTTGACCTCCCCCCTCCGCTGGGCGACACAGTACAACAGGCCGTTCCGAACGATGAAATGCGGGAGAGGATGGGGCGCTGGATGATGGTCCTGGCCATCGACTGCCCGGACCTGAGTCCAGCAGTTCTTGAGGCGGTCATCCTCCAGCTGGGCCTTCGCGAAGGAGCCCCCTCCCTGGACCTGTTGGAACACATCAAAGAAGACATTAGGAGTTTGGGAGGGGGACTCACCATCTCTCCCGCTGTCCGATGCCAACAGAGCGGCCTGGGTCGTCCTCCTTCTCCGACCGCGCCGCTCTCGGGGGCGGCTCCCGGCCTGGCTGGCTGGCTGGGCGGAGGTCTGAAGCAGTTCTTCAAAGCCCGGCCAGTCCCGTCCGAGGAGTACGGCCACGGGAAGGTCCTTCACAATTCCCACTTCCAGCGGCCAGGTGCCCGGGCCAGCGGAGATCGTCACTCGGCGGGCCGGGACATAACGAGTGTCGCCGTGTACACAGGTGATCGGAAGTTGGGTTTTGGAGTTCTTCTGGGGCGGTAGGATGGCGGCCTGGACGAGACTGACCGAGCTCCCCGAGTCGAGAAGGGCCAGAACTGGCCGCCCATTGAGTTTCACCTCCGATCGCGGGGCTCCGCGGGGCGGCTCTTGATGGACGACACAGCCAGCCAACCATGTACGTACCGGTGGGACCGGTTCCTCCGTGGGCATCGGCTCGTCGATTGGGCCGGGAGCCGCAGGCCTGTGTACTGCGCGCTGGGTACCTTCCGGCGCGCGTCGCTCCTGGACCACCCTCCGGGGGAAAGACGGCGCTCGCTCCCCAGGGTCGCGGTGCATCGCCGCCTCCGCCAACTCGATGGCTTCGACGAGCTCGCTGATGGAGGTTGGATTCGTCATTCCCACCGCCCTCCTCGTGGGCGGCGGGAGAGCTCGGAGCAGACGGTCGATCGTGACCCGCTCCGCTACCTGACCCGCGGTGGATGTTCCTTCGAGCAGCCAGTGTCGGGACAGTCTGGAGAGTTCAGCGGCCTGGGCGCGGGCTGGGCGACGAGGCTTGTACTCCCAGTCGTGAAATAATTGAGCTGCTGAAATGGACGACAGCCCGAGGCGTCCGAGGATTTCTTTCTTTAATGCATCATAATTGTCAGCCCTTTCCGTGGGCAAAGAAAAGTAGGCTTGTTGTGCCTCACCGGTCAGCAGGGGTCCCAGCAGCCGCGCCCATTCGCTCCGGTCCCAGTTCTCCCGAACCGCCGTGGTCTCAAATAGCTGCAGAAACAGCTCGATGTCGTCATGGCCGGTTAGCTTTGGCAGTATCTGGGTGGCGCGGACGCGCGGATCAGGCAGCGGAACGTGCTGGGCAGGGGAAAGGCGGACAGCGGCGACTTCCTCTTCCACTTTTTGCTGGCGTGCCGCTAGATGTTCGGTGATTTGCTGCTGTCGCAGACTCACTTCGGTAAGGCATTTTAGCAGGTCTTCCATGATGGGGGAGGAGCGCCGCCTTTTTCACCGATCCGGTTGACTGCGTGGGTGAGAAAAAAAACAATGTCAGTGTTCAGGGGGTGGTTGGTGATCCTTCACGCTCTTGCCCGCATTCTCCACCAGTGTGGCAGGGTGAAGGATCACGCAACAATGAAATTGGTGCAAAGCCCCCAGAGGGTGGATTTATTGGTGTGAACTTTGACAAACGTGGTGATTTAGGTGCAGGTGCGCTGTATGTGTCCTTCTTCCTGGTGGCCTGGTGCTAGCGGTGACGTAGGTGCGGCGAGGTGGCCGGAGCGTCACAGGCTGCAGTCTGGGTGAGAGAGAGAGAGACAGGTTAGCGTAGTGCTGCATGGAGATCGTGCTCCAACTGGTGTCCCAGAGTCAAGGCTTTTAAGCCCGGGCCTGATGGCCTGCAGCTGTGACGATCCGGCCCGTGCTGATCGTGTGCAGGTGTTTTCCATCAATTGCCAGGGCGACGCTGATGAGAGCTCGGGAGACTTGTCACAATATATATATATATATCTGCCTTTTTTTAAAGATAAGTTTGGAGTTAATGACAGGAACATATTCTCATTTAAATGGCAAAAATACATTTCAGCTTCTTAGCTTTCACTGACATTTCGCCTGCCATGCTTCTGTTGAGATAATTATCATGCTTTTCTTTTTTTGTGAAAGGCTTTAAGGCATTTATGAACTGACATTTGTAGTCTTTTTTTTCTCTCTCTCCACTGGCTAATTAAGTACACATTCCCAAAAGGCTTCCCAGCAGGCAACTGGTTAAGAGGATGATAGATCACAACATTAGCATTGTTTTAACAACTGTGTATATTGTATATTGTGTATATTGAACATCAGCTGCCTTATCACAGTTTTTTTTTGATAACTGTTGATAACTGTGTCAGTAACCATAGCAACGACTCTATTTTTTTACTTTCTCTAGCAGATTTCTTTGCAACTGAACAATATTGTCGAGCACAATAAAGCCTGCAATGTAAAATAAGATTTCTGTAAAGTATTAGTCTTACAAAATACTGAGCATTTCCTGTGGTTTCACACGTGAATGTTACGACTAAGACACCTCATGTATGCTTATTTGCCTTTCATCCACATCAAATCTTATTTATTATAATATGAAAGGCTAAAACTCATCTTACTTAAAGATGCGTTAGACGCAGAGTGGCACTTAATAGCTACAGATCACTGAATCCACTAGTCACTTTGAACTTGACTGCCAGAAGGTGAAGGAACCAATGAATATCAACTTGAACTGAGACATAGTACTAGTTAAGAGACACTCATCTCCTTTGTTCTGTCTCTGTAGATCTGTACTCCAGACCTGGTGGTGTTTCTGGCCTGCTCTAATCAACGCCTGAAGGAGCGTCTGGAGAAACGTGCGGAGCAGCAGGGTCGCCCAGATGACAACCCTAAAGCTATCGATCGACGCTTGACTAATTTCAAACAGAATGCCATCCCTCTGGTTAAATACTTCCAAGAAAAAGGCCTCATCGTCACAGTAAGCAATAATTTGAGTATATTCAAAAGTTAGTGAGACTCAAATGGAAGACTCAAATGGACTCATGATGGGCCGTTGAATTATTTTTCAAAAATTCAACAGCCCAGAGTCAATTATCTCGCTTATACTATGGTCACCACACCTCAAACATTGTTCAGATGATTTATTTCAAAACATTTGTCATGTTTTATCCTTAAAACGCTCTTGTGTGCAGGACTATTTCCTTACGCATCTGAACACAAGCCTCCGTTGCTCATTCCAAAATGCAATTTTAGAGTTAGTAACGGAGGTGTGAGCCACTGATAGCAGACTTATGCAGTTATTATTGCATTTATTAGAGAGAGAGAGAGAGAGAGAGAGAGAGAGAGAGAGAGAGAGTATGTGATTTACCTCAGTTTGTGCATCTCTTACAACAGTGTTTGCCAGCAGTGTCTACTAATACGAAACTTTAAGAACAAACAGTAATGTTATTACCTCGCTAGTAAGAAATGTCATGTAGCTTTCAAGTTGCTAAACTTTTTTACTGATAAAATCATCAGAGACAACACGTTTTTGTGCGAGTGTGTGTCAGTAGCGTATGTGTGTGTGTTTGAGTGGGAGAGCAGAGAGCGGGGAAAGACAGTATGTGCTTTTCATACATACAATTCATTTTGTCTACTAATTTTGTAACATAATTTGTCGGTTTTTATCCTATTGTTTACTATATTTATTTGCTTGGTCTCTGTCGTTGTGGGTTTTGGTTCTTTTTGTGTTGTAGGCTGTAATGACATTTGAAATATCTGCAATCATTTGGTGAAGTGATATGGAACTGTAATGCGGCCAAGACCTGCCTGGAACTACTTTTTTTTTACTTTGTGTTTCGCTGAAAATAATTGGACAACTTAGAACGTTTGCCAGCCAATCAGATTCAAGCATTCAACAGCCCCCGTAGTATAACAGAATTTTAAGGGTTCCCTTGTGGAAAAGTAAACTTTAGCAGAGTTATCATTACAGAAATAATTTTGTAATTACACATTTGTAATGCTGTTGCAATGGAGTACATTTAAAATATATTAACTTTACATGTAATATCAAACAAAAAAGTATTAAATTATATGTATTAAAGTAATTTACATGTGTTTTAGAATGTTAATCAATAAGTTTACTTCTTTGTAATTTGACAAAAGATTTTTTTAAACTTTAGGAATTAACATGTGTTTTTTAAAGTAAGTCTTTAATTTACATTTTTAAAAGTTTAATTAAGGGTGTAAAAAGTATACTCTCTTTAAGTACACTGAAGTATAGCCTATTAATTCAGTAATATTATAATAACTATAAGTAAATTATATACAGTTGCAAGAAAAAAGAATGTGAACCTCTTGCAGAATCTGGGAAAATGGGAATAATTTTAACTAAATAAGAGGGATCACGCATTTTATTTTTTATTTAGTGCTGTCCTGAATAAGATTTTTTACTTCTTTTTCTTTTCTTTTTTTTTTTTTACATAAATGACCCCGTTCAAAAGTTTATAAACCATTGATTCTCAATACTTTGTGTCGTTCCCTGGATGGTCCACAGCTGATTTTTTTTGTTTTGTAATAGTTGTTCTTGTGTCCCTTGTTTTTGTCCAATATTCTTCAGAAAAATCCTCCATGTCTTGCAAACTCTTCAGTTTTCCAGCATCTTTTTCATTTTTGAACCCTCTCCAGCAGTGACTTTATGATTTTAAGATCCATTTTTCCACACTGAGTACAATTGAGGGACTCAAACACAACTATTAAAAAAGGTAGGATAGGATAGGATAGGATAGGATAGGATAGGATAGGATAGGATAGGATAGGATAGGATAGGATAGGATAGGATAGGATAGGATCGGATCGGATCGGATCGGATCGGATAGGAAAAACTAAAGCCAACTTGTATAATTTTGCAACTTGCAAATGTACAACTTGTAGAATACAATTTAATGCATTTTTCAATGAAGGATGAACAAAGCAATAACAGAAAATATAGCCATACATTATTCCTATATAAATAGTAGACAGCTTTCCAATCTGTTCATTTAAAGTGCATAATTTCAGGCTATGGTGTAGATAATGTAATGCATTATGTGGATCATGTGCATTTATCTTGCATATTGGTGTAAATAATGGCATGAATCTTGTGGATTATGTGCATTTATCTTGCATATTGGTGTAAATAATGGCATGAATCATGTGGATTATGTGAATTTATCTTGCATATTGGTGTAGATAATGGCATGCATCATGTGGATTATGTGCATTTGTCTTGCATATTAAACTGGTATCATTATGACACCTTTGTGATTAAGCGACTTTATAATACACCTGCGCACATGTCATGATTGATTTCTGGAAATCCCAGCAGCATATAGACCACCACATCTTCCCAGTGCTGTCAGTTTCATTAAGACATGCTCTTTATCACTCTGAGTAATTAATACAGACAAATAGAGTGATCTGGGACAGGCCGGAAATTAAAAGGCAGTTAGATCCAGCATGTGTCAGGATCCCAATGGAGCCACTTTTTCAACATGCTGGAGCTCTTTTTAGTTACTAAACAAAGTTGATGAGGATGTGCTATTAGAAACTGATTTTTTTTTTTTATTCAGGACTTCAAAGTGGAAATTACTGGAAAAAGATATGTTTATATGATATGATGAGTGACGTCTATAAAATTACAAGGAGCAAGGGAATTTAGAAAGGAGAAAAGCAATAAACATTAAATTAAAGTTTTGTTCCAAGGTATTGTAACAGTGTCATGAACTGTACAAGGTTCTAGTGGTTGTAGTTTTCATCCTCACCACCAGGGGGTCCTAGAGTGCTCCCTTGGTATGGTTAAAAGGTGAGGAAGTAGTAGAGTAAGACAGAGGACAGCATGGTGTGCTTTGTGTTCCTTCTTGGCCTTGAAACATCCTTGTTGGGAAACCTAGTTGTTTGATGCTCAATTGTAAGTAATGTTTGATTATAACCACTGAATGATGTACATTGAATAACTTTATTTCATACTTAATGTTATATGTGAAATTTAGTTATGAGGTAACGGTTATTATGCCTTGAGATTGTCGTGAACCCCATTTTAAGTGGGTTGATTGAATGAATGTTTGTATTTTCTTTTATAGAAGGATTCTTGATTATGGGCATTCTTTCCATGTTCATCACCATGTGCTATGGGAATAATGTGGATGGGCTATCATTAAGGAAGAGACTGATGTGCCAAGGCATATGGGACATTTCTTGCAATACATGTCTGAGCTTTAAGCTTCAAGTATAATCCTTTAGTATTTTCCTGCGGACGAGACTTTCTGTGATTTCTGTTTTGGGTTATTGATTGATTTGTTTTTGTTTTGTTTGTTTGTTGTTTATTTAATTATTTGGAGAAGGTCTGTTCCAATAGGGGTTATTCAAGTATTATGTAAAAAGGGTCCATTGTCGTGTATTTGTACATCAAATGAACTTAATCAGCAAACGAGTTTGGAAAAGGAACTCTTTATTGATATAACCATGTGTGAAGTAATACAGTTGACTCCTCCTTCAAAATTTGTGTAGCGGTTTTCTTTGTTAGAGAGACAGAGGATCAGTTATAGATGGCGCCCAAACAGGGACAAAACTGTATTTATTCTTAACTACTTTGATGTGCAAAATAAGAAATGGAAGACTTAAATCCTGATGAGAGGGATGAGAGTATGCCCAACCCTGATTTTACAGCTGGTCCATTTGTGACTCGTAGAGAACCTGTTAAAGAACTCATACATACTTTAAGTGAGCTGTATATTAATTCTGAAGAGGATGATTCCGTTGTAGATGCAGACCCACAACCTCGCTCTATGACGCCCCTACCACCTGAAGAAAAGGAAGGAGATGATTTAAACTTATCACTACAGGCAGCAATAGAGGAATTAAAAGGAAGAGTTGTTAACCTGGAGAAATGCAGTGCTGACTGTATTCAGGAGGTAAGCCAGTGCTGTTCTCAAGTAGATCTTGAGGTTCAGTGTGGGTCTCTGGAGGAAAAGCTGACATACCATATCGAGAGGGAGTGCGACAGAGTTAAAAAAATCTTAGAACTGAGTATACAAGATCTGGGAAAATCTATGGTTGACTGCTTAAAAAGGAGAGATCAGCAGATTAATAACAAGCTAAGGTCCTGGGTACCAGTAACATCAACTCCAGTTGTTACATCTGCTCCTGATCAGTACACACCCATTTCACGGCAAGGTGGAAGGAAGACCCATGCATCTCAGCCTTTTTCCGTCAACACTGAAACTGTACCTGCACCCACCTATTTGCCCCCTGTTAAAGTAGAGTTTCCCCATTTTGGAAGTGAAGCAGACACCGATCCTGTGTCTTTTATTGAACGATGTGAAGAATATTTGGCCATTCGACCTCTGAGTGACTCTGAAATTCTTGCTTCACTTACTTCAGTATTAAAGGGCACAGCGAAAGATTGGTGGTTGGCCGAGAAAAGAACGGTATTGACATGGCAACAGTTTAAAACAATCTTTCTCCGCTCATTTTTAAATGACGATTATGAGGCTGAGGCTGAAAGAAGGCTTCTGGAGAGGAAACAAGGGGCTAAGGAGAGTATACGTGATTTTGCATTCCATTATAGAGCCTTGTGCCTAAGATGGAAGAAGGACATGCACGAGAGAGAAATGGTCCAAGCCATACTAAGAAACTGCAATCCTCGTCTTGCGAGCCTGTTGCGAGGAACGGTGAGAGACGTCAGTGAATTGGTAAGGATAGGGACCCAAATCGAAAGAGATTTTGAGGAATCCAAACGATATTGGAACCATGCCAATTCTGAGATGCAGAAGAAAAGATCTCCTAGTGAGAAAGATACCATCCATTGGTCAACCCATGCTAATACCCGAGTAGTTCAGTCAGTTTCATTTCCCAGTCAGGCTGAGTTGAAAATGGTGACTTTACCCATATTACTAAGAGGTCGGTACTTTCAGGCAATGGTGGACACAGGGAGCACCCTGTCTCTGATTCAAGAGTCCTGTTGGAACCAGATAAAAGGACAAGACCAGTGGAACCCAAGCAAAGGACAGACATTCATGTTAGCCAATGGTCAGATGCATTCTTCCATGGGCATGTCTAACTGGGAATGTGAGCTGCAGGGGCAAAAGTTCAAACTGACATTGTATGTGCTGAGAGATTCAGATCTGACAGTACCAATAATTCTGGGTATGGATTTTTTAACTTCTGCTGGGGTTATGCTGGATTTCCGAAGGGCCCAGTATGGCATAATATCCCAAGAGGAAAGTGAGAGTGAGAAGTTTCCCCTTTTGCCATCTAAGTCATTTACCAACTATGTGGTTTCCTTTTATCTTGCTTTGCCTGGTAGAGAAATAACATCAGAAGTCTCATCAGCTGTTCGACAACTAGCCTTCAAAGCTGATACCACCTCAGAATTCCAGAGTCATTTGGAGAAGTTGATGAGTGAATGGCCTATGGTTTGCACGAATGAGGTAGGACACACTTCAGTAATCAAACACTGCATCAATACTGTAGATGAAGTTCCTCTCCGTAAGAGAGCATACCGTGTATCTGTGGCGAAACAACAATTCATTGACAAAGAGATTAAGGAGATGTTAGCCAATAACATAATTAGACCTTCAAACTCATCATGGGCTTCTCCTGTTGTTATTGTTCCTAAAAAAGATGGTGGATCTAGGTTTTGTGTAGACTTCCGTGGATTGAACTCAAAAACGTACTTGGATGCTTACCCGATGCCCCAAATCCAGGATATTTTGGGATCTTTACATGGAGCCAGAATTTTCAGCACTTTAGATCTCAAAAGTGGATATTGGCAGGTGGAGATGGAGCCAGAAAGCATGCCTAAAACTGCTTTTGTGACATCCTCAGGTCTATTTGAATTCTTGCGCCTACCATTCGGTCTTAAAAACGCTGCAGCTTCTTTTCAGCGTTTAATGGAATGTGTACTGAGAGAAATCAAGGGAAAATGCTGCTTTGTATACATTGACGATATTGTGGTATACTCAAAGGATGAGAGTGAGCACTTGTTGCACCTAAGTCAAATTTTCCAGTGCCTCAATCAAGCTGGTTTGACTTTAAACCTTAAAAAGTGCAATATGATGCAGAGGTCTTTAACTTTTCTAGGCCATGTGATCTCAGAGGAAGGCATTAAGACGGATCCTGCTAAGATAGCGTCAGTGAGACAGTTTCCAGTGCCTCAATCCTTAAAGGAGGTGCAACGGTTTTTAGGACTTGCTGGCTGGTATCACCGATATGTACCACGATTTTCAGAGAAAGCAGCCTCTCTACATGCTTTAAAGAAGAAAGGAGCCACTTGGGCTTGGACAGAAGCCTGTCAAGAAGCATTTGAAACCATTAAGAATGATCTAACTCAGACTCCTGTCCTGATTTCTCCAGACTTTTCTAGGCTATTTAAGGTGCAGACAGATGCGAGCGAGAAAGGACTGGGAGCAGTTTTGACTCAAGACATAGAAGGAGAAGAACACGTTGTTGCTTATGCTTCCCGTTTACTTCAGGGAGCTGAAAAAGCATACTCTGTGTCTGAGAAGGAGTGCTGTGCTGTTCTGTGGGCTGTGGAGAAGTGGCGGCCTTATTTAGAGGGTAGACCCTTTGAAGTTATAACCGATCACTCAGCATTGACTTGGGTTTTTAATCACCCCAAACCCTCTTCAAGATTGACCCGGTGGGCTATACGGTTGCAGGAGTTTGAATTTACAGTTAAGTATCGGAAAGGACAATGCAATGTGGTCCCAGATACGTTATCCAGGAGTCTGGAAGACACTGCAAATTTGAACATGGTGAGGCAAATGAAGACTGCAAGTTCAACTGTAACACCCTCAAGCCTACCAGTGGATTGGGAGGAAATTGCGAAAGCTCAGCAAGAGGATGCTGAAATAAAGGAACTGACTGATAAGGCTCTCACGCAAACAGATATCAATCCCTTAAGAATCCATTATGTTGTAAGAAATGGGTTTTTATTTCGTAGTGTGCCAGATGGACAAGAGGGGCAGAAGTTTCAGCTGGTAGTGCCAGAAGGTTTGCGCAAAGAGTTCTTGAAATATGCCCACGACAATCCGTTGAGTGGTCACTTTGGGCGGCTCAAAACCCTTTTGAGATTGCTTGATATGGTGTACTGGCCCAGTTTACGCTCCGATGTTTGGAAGCACTGTAAAGAGTGTCATGTGTGCCAGATGTACAAACCCTCAATCTCCAAGTTGTCTGGTTACTTGCAGAGTACCCCAGTGGTGGAGCCTGGATATATGATAGGTGTGGACCTAATGGGACCTTTTCCTAAGAGTCCCAGGCAAAATGAGCATCTTTTGGTGATAGTAGATTACTGCTCAAAATGGGTTGAGTTGTTTCCTCTACGGGTAGCCAAAGCCCCACAAATAGCTCACATTCTGGTAGATGAAATTTTCACTCGTTGGGGTACTCCAGTCTATTTGGTTTCTGACAGAGGAGCGCAATTTACCTCACACCTCTTGAATTTAGTATGCAAGCAATGGGGGGTAACTCAAAAACTTACCACTGCCAGTCATCCACAAACTAATTTCACAGAGCGCATCAACCGTACGCTCAAAACTATGATAGCCTCTTATGTCAACGAACATCATCGTCATTGGGATCGTTGGCTTGCAGAATTTAGGTTTGCCATAAATACAGCTTGGCAAGAATCCACTAGGTTTACACCTGCCGAAATCGCTTTAGGGCGAAAACTAAAAGGACCAGTAGAGCGAGCCCTGTCAAGTCCACCTGATCCCAGTAATCCTGCTTATGCAGTGCTGGAACGATATGAGAACCTGCTGAAGTCGGTGAAAGAGAATGTAGAGCAAGCTCAGAGGAAGCAAGGGCGCTATTATAACCTTCGTAGAAAACATGCTCAGTATCAGGTTGGAGATTTAATATGGGTGCGCTCTCATCCCTTGTCACGGGCCAGCGAAGGGTTTATGTCTAAGCTAGCTCCTAAGTGGAAGGGTCCAGCTAAAATTATAAAATGTTTGGGTCCAGTTAATTGTTCTGTTGCATTTTTGGATGACCCTGATCATTCAGACATCTTTCATGTACAGAACCTGAAGCCTTTCCATGGTTATGTCAAGCCTTCCAATGAGGAGAAGGGTATGTAACAGTGTCATGAACTGTACAAGGTTCTAGTGGTTGTAGTTTTCATCCTCACCACCAGGGGGTCCTAGAGTGCTCCCTTGGTATGGTTAAAAGGTGAGGAAGTAGTAGAGTAAGACAGAGGACAGCATGGTGTGCTTTGTGTTCCTTCTTGGCCTTGAAACATCCTTGTTGGGAAACCTAGTTGTTTGATGCTCAATTGTAAGTAATGTTTGATTATAACCACTGAATGATGTACATTGAATAACTTTATTTCATACTTAATGTTATATGTGAAATTTAGTTATGAGGTAACGGTTATTATGCCTTGAGATTGTCGTGAACCCCATTTTAAGTGGGTTGATTGAATGAATGTTTGTATTTTCTTTTATAGAAGGATTCTTGATTATGGGCATTCTTTCCATGTTCATCACCATGTGCTATGGGAATAATGTGGATGGGCTATCATTAAGGAAGAGACTGATGTGCCAAGGCATATGGGACATTTCTTGCAATACATGTCTGAGCTTTAAGCTTCAAGTATAATCCTTTAGTATTTTCCTGCGGACGAGACTTTCTGTGATTTCTGTTTTGGGTTATTGATTGATTTGTTTTTGTTTTGTTTGTTTGTTGTTTATTTAATTATTTGGAGAAGGTCTGTTCCAATAGGGGTTATTCAAGTATTATGTAAAAAGGGTCCATTGTCGTGTATTTGTACATCAAATGAACTTAATCAGCAAACGAGTTTGGAAAAGGAACTCTTTATTGATATAACCATGTGTGAAGTAATACAGTTGACTCCTCCTTCAAAATTTGTGTAGCGGTTTTCTTTGTTAGAGAGACAGAGGATCAGTTATAGTATTTCCCAAATGTGTCACTTGCTTTATTTCTTTTTGTCTGAAAATGGCTACAGGGTAAAGGTTCTTGCTCAAAAATTGATTGACGCTAAAACATGAAAAAAAAAAAAAAAAAAAAAAAAAATATATATATATATATATATATATATATATATATATATATATATATATATATATATATATATATATATATATATATATATATATATAAAATGTTTAAGAGATTTAGAAGTTTGATACTTTACTATTTTTGAAATGTACATAACTTTTTTAAGGAATGATGAAAAGCAGAATTGTTAACTTTTGAGGGAACTTGCGCTGCGTCAAAGACACTATAGGGTGTTTCAAGGCAATATATGTGCCAAAGGAGAGGATGTCCTCTCTGCAAACTCCTTGTGAAAGCTCCCTCTATGACTGCTTCCCAGCCCGTATGTTACGCATCTGTTGTCACCACTTTCCGCTGACAAGGCAACCCCAATGGTTTCTTTTATATGACAAGGGTATGAATCCTTCTGCATGTAACCTTCATCATATGGAACAGGTTTTCCCTCAGGAAGAATCCCCTGGTCTTGAGCCACAACTGCAGGGGTCTCATGTGTAGCAGGCCAAAAGGTATTATACTGCTGCCATAAGCCCCAACAATCTCTGGAATTGTTTTACAGTGATGGCCTGGCCTAGATTGATCCTGGTAACTGCATCCAGGATAGACTCCATACGAGTGGGAGACAATTGTTCCCACATCGTAGTCAAAATGTAATTCTCTGCAGGGAGGATAACACTTTTCTTTACAATAAGCCTCAACCCCAAGCACCTTATATGGCCAAAGACGATATCTTGATGCCTGTGACTGAGCTATTAACCAGTCAACTGTGTAATTGAGGACATGAATGCCCTGGAGTCTCAATGGAGCCCGTGCTTTTCGATCCATGCATTTTGTGTAGTTGCGAGGGGATAACCCGAGGCAGAACAGAAGAACCTGTTGAGTGAAAAACACTTCCCTAAAAGTACACCTCAGGAACTTTCTGTTTTGTGGAAGAACGGATATGTGGATATACATGTCCTTCAGATCTATCGTGACAAACCAGTCCTTGTTCAACGGAATTGATAACATCTTGAACCTGAATCTCTTCAGAGACTGATTCAAGTGTGGGAGATCTAGAATAGGACGTAACCCCAAATCCTTCTTTAGAACAATAAAGTACTGGATGTAGACTCCCTCTTAAGAGGAGGAATGTGCCAATCAGAAGTACTTCCATTTGTACCATTCCTTTTGTTTATTTTGACTAAGCTGAACAAAATATTGTATTTGCTCAACAGCAGCAACAGCAGCAGTGTAGCAGAACTCGTTTGGAAAAAAAAGAGGAATATTCCATGCCCCATGCCAATAAATGCTCAAATAATCCACTTTGAAAGACAGTCTTTAAGATATCGTTGAACCTTGTGGGACGGGCCCTAAACAGGATCCCGTAATGCTTTTTTCACAGTACACAGGACCCACTGAGACACATTAGCCCTCATTTATCAAAAGTGCGTACACCAAATTTCTTGCGTACAGCTTGTGTACACCCAAAACCACGGTGACTTTGAGATTAATCAATATTGACATTGGCGTACGGCACGCTCAAATCCTAACCCAGCTCAGGAGGTGGTGTACACACGTTTTGAGTTAGTGCGAAAATGCGCAGAAAAACAATTCCTAACACCACAAAACCCACTGACAAAGATATGCTATATTATGAACCACTGTAAAACAACAACAACAACATAGTAATAATAAACTTCAGTGTTTATTTCTGTACAACATGGACTTCAATGTTTAATTTGTGTGACTTTACCAAATAATTTGATTTGTAGGCATATGTATTCCTCCAGTTACGATCCTGTGAGCTTTACCTGACGTTTCAGGGTTAGGCCCGGCAGCTGCGCACGGACTGGGACTGAAAATAATTCAGACTGACAAAATAATAAAAATGACATTCTTGACATTCTTCTTCTTTTACATAATTATAATAATAATAATAATAATAATAATAATAATAATAATAAATAAAAATGACATTCTTCTTCTAAATAACATTGATAATAAAAAATCATAATAATAATAATAATAATAATAAGAAGAAGAAGAAGAAGAAGAATCTTACAAATTGTCATGCAATTATTAATGTGAATGAATGGTATTCCACATCACATCATCACTATTGTACACCCCAATTCATGTGCCGTGATATGAAATTAAATGCTAATAGGCCAGCAGCCATATCACCCTGTAGCCCAAGACTGGTTTCCCACTGAAGCTAAGCAGGGCTGAGCCTGGTCAGTACCTGGATGAGAGACCAAATGGGAAAAACCAGGTAGCTGCTGGTAGAGGTGTTAGTGAGGCCAGCAGGGGGCGCTCACCCTGTGGTTTGTGTGAGTCCTAACACTCCAGTATAGTGATGGGGACACGATACTGTCAATGAGCACCGTCCTTCGGATGAGACGTTAAACTGAGGTCCTGACTCTCTGTGGTCATTAAAAATCCCAGGATGTCTTTCGATAAAGAGTAGGGGTGTAACCACGGCATCCTGGCCAGTTTTGCCCATTGGCCCCTGTCTATCATGGCCTCCTAATAATCCCCATATATGATTGGCCTAATCACTCTGTCTCCTCTCCACCAATCAGCTGGTGTGTGGTGGGCGTTCTGGCGCAATATGGCTGCCATCACATCATCCAGGTGGATGCTGCACATTGGTGGTGGTTGAGGAGACTCCCCCCTTTTTGTATGTAAAGTGCTTTGGGTGTCTAGAAAAAGTGCTATATAAATGTAATTAATTATTATTATTAATTGTTTCAAAACATGTGCTGTAAAATAATGCATTATGAATGGTAATTTCTCATCCAAACAGCTATTTATACTGCTGGAGTGCGCTCTGACAGTACTCCTAAGATTGATAAATGAGGGCCATTGTGTAGAAGTTTACATGCTTCTATGTAATCTAATATGGGGACCATAGGTGCTTTTCAGATGCTGCATTCAGTGCTGCCTGGCTGGGAATGACCAACTTTTCTACAGGCCTTTTGAGAGGATGTGAACTCTGCAGGGACGCAACGAATTTGGACGGACACTGCGATTTGCATTGACTGGAAACCGATGTACCCCAAAGTGTACAAGACAGTGGAGAAAGAACATTGAGCATCAAGCCACATATTGTGTGTATGAGGATTTGATAGCTTTGGGCAGCAGTCACACAAGACCTAGATCAGAGAGGGATGAACCTCTTAAACGCTGCTAACTGGCGTCCTCAAACCTCCTAACTACGTCAGAAGGTCAGAAGGTGAGAGTGGAAGTTCTATCTAGATACGGGAGGATTACTTTGGGTTCGGGCCAAATACCGAGCTCAGAGCCCTCTCCTTGGACAGCACACCAAATACACATACTATTATGCATACTATGGCATACTATCTGATTAGTCTGTAAGTGTGAACTCATGAATATCGAGGCAGTTCTTTTAGCCTGACCTCGCCCTCATCTAAGTCTCTTAGCAGGTCGGCTTGGTATGCCTGTATGATTGCCATACTTGTGCAGGCATGCATCAGCCTGACCTGCTGCCATATAAGCCTTGTCCACCAAATTAGATGTAATACAACAGGGTTTGTTGGCAGTGTCAGGACCTTGAGGGATGACATTACGTCAGGTAATAGATAGGATGCGAGTGTCTCCTCAACCCGCGGCATCATCCCACAGCCGTTTTCCCTGGATGGATGAATAATTATGCACTGTGGGGCTCACTGAGGGAAATGTCCTTTTCCACGATCTCAAAATCTCAGAATGGAGATCCGGAAAGAAAAGAGCCAGATTGCTGGGTGCAGCAAATGAGGGTGGAGAAAGGGCCAAAGCCATCTCGAGCTCCTCTGCCAGCTCCATTTGTGAACCCACCCCACCCCCACCCCAGATCTGAGACGCCAAGTTGCCTCGGTGGATGTGGGTCACGAACAGTAAGCCTGGCGCCTCATCGAACAGAGCCAGTAGGGAGCAGAGTGTTCTGATCGGCAGCTGCTAACAATGTACACAGACCACCCCCTGGAGAGATGTCCAGGCAATAAACACAAAGCTTGTGTGTTTCCCCACCCATAATTTGAGAGGAGTCACACACTGCTTAAATTGCCTTTCGCTCGCCAAAAGTTTCACTTTCTTGGACAAACAACAGCAAATAAAACAGTTTCACAAACAAAGAGCTTACTAAAGAGCAGAAGCTAACACTGTTGTGTTCTGGCATCCGTTTGTTGTTTCCATAGTACACCCTCACACATTAAGTGGCGCAGCACCAATCAAGATCAGACTAGTTTCACACATGCTTCAAAGGCTATTTTACCCAGACACTTTACCCTATAGTGATTTACATAACTTACTTAATGCACATTGCCACCTATTTGGTGGTTGTGCAATAATTTTTTCGAGCTTTCGTTTCATAAGTATTCTTGTTCACTGAGAATAAGGAGTGTATTGTTTGTTTGATGCTAATTAATTGAATGCAGATCCCACAGATGTGTGAGATGACAATAATGTAAATTAGGGATGCACTGATCCGATACTCAGGATCGGTATCGGCTCCGATCCGCCATTATTTGCCGGATCGGGTATCGATCAGACAGGACTCATCCAAATTCGATACCGTGCATATAATATTCTGTGTTATTGTTAAGCCCCAGTGCCCCACAAAAGGCACAGAAACATTATAAAGCATCATCAACAATTTGTGCACTATATTACAAGTGTTCTAAAGCCATTCCATTGTTTAATGTAAGGTACAGATGAATATTTAAGTCATTAAATTAAAGTTCACGTCAATGCATGCTTCCCTCCACTGCGGCTCAGTCACTCTCCATTCAGCTTTAAACTGCGTGCTGCGTTCAGTTGCGACAGTCAACACGATGAAACTCTCTCCAAAATTATTTTTTTGTTTCTGTTATTATGCTTGATCTGAAGATAACAGTCTATGGTTTCTCATAATATGATTTTGCTGGCGTTTATTGCTGTAAATCGTGTTACTTTCTACCGGGTGTCTGTTAGATCACAACACTGGACTAGAGATGGTATTGTTCTTCACACACAGTAACTGAAATGTTAAACTGTTAAAATAAACGGCTTATAAGAATACTGCATAGATACATGACGCGTCTATATCTTGTTTTGAACTTCTCAATGCGGACAAAGTCACGGAACGCTGTGAGCATATGAAAGGCGTATTAATCGCCTTTCTTGTTCTGCCCTATCTATATGTTGCCGCCTTATTAAAAAGATGCACTATTCATTTAAAATAAATGTAATTTCTTAGTATATAGGCCCTATTTCTAAATATATTTCAACCTGTCCTCCAAAAAAATAGACTCTATAGGTCGTTTTTCAAGCACCTTATTACGAACTATATTGATGTTTTAAAGACATGCGCCCTCTAGCTGGAGTAAAAATAATGACAGTGTCGTGTTACGTCTGACGTCATGAACTGACGTATTACTGTCGTTACCAATCAAAATGGGTGTTCACTTTAATGCAATGTGTGGACTTTTTACCACCATTTGTCATATTTCCATTTAGCAAAAATATATTTTTTAAATTTACAACTACACCTACCCCATCCCTAAACCTACCCTGTGATTTATAGTGCATACACACTTTTAAGCACATGTGTTCCCTGGGATCGAACTCACGATCGCATGATCACACGTTGTTGTTGTATAGTGCAATGCTTTACCAACACATAGCTATGCAAAACCTGAAATATTAAGCAGATAAAAGGGAAAAATGCTTTAAAATGAAAGTGTCCTGCTGTCAATAGGAGCACAACGCTCCTGTGCGTCGTACTAAATTAATTAAAATATTGTCGATAGGGGTGCAACTTTAGTATACGCTTCTATGGTTCGTATTTCAAGGAAGTGACAAACGACCTATATAGGCGTATTGGTTAGAGCACATGTTGATATATTTACTTGTTTTTCATGAATATATTTTGTGTAACATTCTACCAGATTTACAGATTTGCTCCTAACGTCCTTGGCTTGTTTCGCATTTCCTCTCACACGCTGCGAGCCGCGAACATACGAGCATCCACGATGTCCACACGATTTCTCCCGAGAAAAAAAAATCGTCTGCGAGTTCGTACGACAGCAAAAATCGCACCGTGTACGCCCGCCTTTAGTTTGTCCTACTGTTAGCAGACTCAAGCGCATGGAGTACTTTAGACATTAAACAGGAATCTTTTTGATTCCAGTCTAGATAATGTCAGCGATTTTAATGGGTTTTGTTTGAGCTGTGTCTGGAAGCTTAGGCATCTGACTTGTTGCCTCAGTGTCCTATCAGGCAATTACTTTGCAGGCAGCGTTTGCACACAAAAGTACCTCACAAAACTGATTTTGGACAGACTTCAGACACTTCAGAGACAGTATAATGGTTTAATGATCTACAACAAAATAGAGCAAGCTTTGGTGATAAATAAGCAAATATTTAGTGATTTCTCACTACACAAAAAAATAAAAAAATAAATACACCAAAAGTGAAAAATTGTTTTAAACACAAACTATGACTCAGTTTCCACCTTTTTATTTTTTAGCCCATCTATCTGTCACAGAATGGAACGCACAAGGTTGTGGGATATCAAAGGCAGCAAAGGATACAGCTATGCTGCTTTCAAAAATCGATCAGATGAAGGGAGACAGATCTCAAGAGACATGATTGAAGCTAATGTTGGATTAAGACATGCCTTGTTGCCTTTTTACATAGGAATGCACCCTCCGAATGCAGAATTTTTAGTACGTGTCACTCGGGTTTGGTGTAGACAGGTGTCAGCCATTAAGCAACGGAATGCCAGTGGGCAGGCCTTATGATGCAGTGTTGTAAAATGAGTCAATGTCTTACTCTATTGGCAGAGATATGGACATTTATTTGCCTGTGTGATGTCACAAATCCCACAATTTCTAAATTAACTGATTTTGAAGCTTGGTTAAATAAATGCTTTGTTTATAGTGTGGAGAATATTAAAGCTATGAAACTTGATGTGCATTTTAATGAATAGATCAAGGAAAAATGACTTTCTGTTGTCTTGACCTTTTTAAAAGCGAAACACTGAGCTGTAGCTAAAGAATAATCAAGCTTATGAGCTTGAGATAAGCCGAATCTTTCTGCCTTTGCATTCCTCAGTGCCTCTACTAGCTCATATCAGCCACTTGTGTGTCAGCTGGGACTACCATACCACAGCAACTGGAGAAAAAATAAATTTAATCTTCAAATAATGAGAGCAAAGCATCCATACTCATTTAAAAAGAATGGATGTCACTCTCTAATTTCAGATGATATGCCAGAATCATCATGGTATTTGGGGATGCAGGTGTGTAATATACCTCACAGGAGCACGGTTCTCATTCACAGCGTGCAGCCTGCATTGATCCACTTCACCCTCAATTGAAGCATTTACCAGTGGAAATGACACACAAATATTACTCTTCATAATTATATTGGACCTGGAAGTAGGAGGGGGGAGAAAAAGAAAAACAATTATGTACAACAGTTTTTCCCTTGACATCAATTCCATATTCACTTCCTGTCTAGAGCTGCAGTGGGTTGAGCAGATTTAATTAACTGATGGTAGATTGACAGCCTTAGTGTTGTGCGGACTCCCGCTTTGCAAGGCCATCGCAGCTGAACGTAAACAAATCTAGATTCTGACAGTGTGGCTGTCAGCTCAGGCGGTACATTCTTCAGCGTTTTCTGCACTGCCTTTGCTTGTGTGGATGCAGGGATGTGTGATGTGAGGATGGGCACATTTCACAACGTGAGTTTAACAATGATCGAAGCCTATGGATTCATATCATGATTTTCTTTAGTTTAATTCTTTAATTCTTTTGTTTTTGTTTTTGTTTGTTTTTTGCTACTTTTAAAATATGTTTACCATCTTTAAAATGTTTCATGTGAGTAAAGGGTAGTTCACCCAAAAATGCTCTATCATTACCGATCAAGCTTAAAGGTGTCATGAACTAGCTTTTTTTAATATACTGTTGTCTGAGGTCAACTTATGACATTTGTATGATTTTAAGTAATAGGCTACACTGTACGTTTGGTTTTGGTTTTAAAGACTTGGAAGTAAACGCCCACAGCTAGGATTGGATAAGATTTTCATATTTAATGAGCTTTGGCTCCCCCGCGAGCGCACATGAAGGTTTGTTTGAAGCGTGTGGGGAAACAGCAAACTGAATAATTCGTCCCACAGGGCTCGCAAAACGTCTTTATCAAACAAACACAATGATTTATTTCTCATTCACCCGCCATTGATTGGAATGTTATTTTTTATTACTTGGCCCGCTCAATCGGTGGATATAAGCGCAAACAGTGCTTTACACACACACACGCGGCAAGTACATTGCAGACAGCATGATCAAAATGTGATTGTAAATTTTCCTTCAAATATCTAGTGAAGAGAGTGAACAACGCACATTTAGAGTTTTATATATATATATATAAAACTCACATTAGCATATTGCTGTATTGCTTTTTTGCTTCATTCATTCCTGCAATCTCATCATGTCTGCAAATCCAGTCTCTTGTTTACAAACGAATCTTGGGTGAAACTCACAATGTCTTCCCCACGTGAGCTGGATCTTCATTAAAAATAAAGTTCATCCATGCATTCATAATATTGGAATCCGAAAAAAGCTTATGCAGCATGTTTATTGCTTAGAAGTTGGATCCGGTTTAGTTCCCCATAGGCCTGTGTCATGTCAGTGGCACGAGTCAGTGGGCGGGACTACAGAATTAGGCAAATCTGCAGAGGTGGTGTTTTACCACACTCTGATGTCACAGTCTGGCAAACTCTGAGATTGATTGTTTGCTGGGCCTGGTGTCAAGAAAAGCTTTTCTTTGACTATCAAGGATGTGTTCAGCTCTGAAACTTACAGAATATTGTTATATTACCATACCCTTTTATATATCAAAAGCTCAAGGGAAAGTTGATTTCTCAATTTATGACACCTTTACATTATGACCACTGACAGGTGAAGTGAATAACACTGGATTTCTCTTCATTATGGCACTTGTTAGTGAGTAGGATATATGTCAAGGTGGGGCCAGCATATATTTTGCTGGCCCCACCTTGCAACTTACAGGACTTAAAGGATCTGCTGCTAATATCTTGTTGCCAGATACCACATCACCCCTTCAGGGGTCCAGTGAAGTCCATGCCTCGATGGATTAGGGCTGTTTTGGCAGCAAGGACCAACAAAATATTAGGTGCATGTAGCATACTTTTATTAATCAAGCATGCATTAAAATGATCAAGTGACCATAAAGGCTTTATAATGTTACAAATAAATGCTGTTATTTTGAACTTTCTATTCTATTCTATTCTATTCTATTCTATTCTATTCTATTCTATTCTATTCTATTCTATTCTATCAAAGAATGCTAAAAATGTATCATGGTTTCCACAAAATATTAACCTTTAAACGCATACCACAAGACTTTAGTGAACCGGTAAGTCATTCCATTATGTTCTAGAATTTCAGAATGAGCCATGTTAATGATTTTATTGTTTCTTATTCTTTATTGTTTGATCATTTTCTTTGTTTCTTTTATTGGTCCCTCTATTATCGGATGGAATGGTCATAAAGTTCATTGCACACTTTATTTATCTCAGAAGATGATGGAAAATTCGATTCCTCATAATAGGTGCTAAGCTGACAAGCCAGACCCACATTAAGATGTTTGGTCTGGAAATTCACCATTGACAGGGATCAATCTGAGGGGCTGGATAAACGGTTGTCTTTCAAACTTCCTCTGCACGGCGTACACGCAATTGGATAGTGCTACAACCAACCAGAGAAACGAAGGTGAAGGCGAGCTCGTTGACAGATTAAACTTTCGCCGTATCCGTTCGGCAAAACTCAGAACACATCTTCCCTTCTTAAGAATGACTTCAGTGCCGTTCTTTGTTATTTTCTCATAAAAAAGCTTAACTCCAAGTCTTTCAGAGTCGTGGTCAAAGCTGATTTGAAAGACCGCCGTTCGCCAGTTTCTGTGTTTACTAGAAGCATGCGCACGTGCAACTTGGCCGTCTTTATATTAAGCCCCGCCCCCCGACTCCGCCCCCCGACGATGTGATTGGCCCGAGCAGAGTTTGGCGTTTACAGCTCAGAAGTGAATTGGGAGTTGCTAGACGACACTCGCAGCAAATTAGATTTGCTGCCGCTAGGATGCGTCTAGATTTCTAGGCTAAATAGGAGCTATTTTTGGTTTGCAAATTTAGACTACCTAAAGACAATAATTTAAAGCATTTAATTTAGTCAAAGTGGAGTACTTGAATTTAATAAGTGTAAACATTTAATTTTTTCTATAGTTGAGGTAGTTTTTAATAAAATGTGTTGATCTGGTATAAAGTGAAGAGGCTTCTTTTTAAATCTGCTGGCATTTGAGAT
Source organism: Pseudorasbora parva (assembly GCF_024679245.1). Classification (NCBI taxonomy): domain Eukaryota; kingdom Metazoa; phylum Chordata; class Actinopteri; order Cypriniformes; family Gobionidae; genus Pseudorasbora; species Pseudorasbora parva. Next base: position 20,603,904 of record NC_090180.1, on the reverse strand, counting down.
GGCTGATGAGATTCCGACACGGCTCAGGTGAGATAATTTAATTAATCTCGTCCATCTGTGGTACCACAAGCACGCAGCAATAATCAGGTGGAATAAGCTGCATGTCTTTTCTTATTAATATACATTTCTTCATTACAGGAAAGCCTAACAATTGATATTTTTAATTTTGAGATTTTTTCAAACCAAGCACTGGCAGTTCACCATAAAAAAATAAAAAAATAAACTATAAATATTCCAGGCTTCATTTTTCATTTTTCAATTTTTATTCTCGCAAAATCTAAGTTTACAAGCAACATAAATCACAAATATAAAATAGGGCTTCCATGGTTTCTCATATCTTATGTCACAGCTATGGCATTGTTTATGTTTCAGTCACAAATATATGCATTGTCAGTGGTATTGTTTCTGTATAGCATGTTGGTCTTCTCATCAGTCTGTGCATGAGTGTAAATGAGGATGTGCTCATTTCTACTGTGCTGAAAGAGATTCATTTCTTCTCACAGCCAAAAGCCAATCAGAGAGCAAAAAGAATGCCATTCTATTCCAAAAGTCTGTTTGAAACACCCAGAAGATGCTTTTTCATAAAAGTTTGTAATTTTTACTCACCCTTATATCATTCCAAACCTGTATGACTTCTTCAGTGGAACATAAAACACAATATTCTGAAAAATGTTAAAATATTAACTTTGTCTTTAAAAAAAATCCTATTTTTTTTTTTTTTTTTTTTTTGTCAACTGAACCCAGGCAGCAACCTCCCACGGTCTCTCTTGAAACCATTACGGAAGTGACTTAAAGGGTTGCTTCAGTGATTTATCATTAAGCTTTGTATTAAAACTGGGTCATTAATGTAGTATTAATGTGAAATAGTTTTCCCCACCGCATTCATTTTCATAAAATCAGTTCAGTTAGAAAAACAGACATTACAATTAAAAACTGAACATGTCTGTTCAATAATGTGTGAGTGAGCCAAATGAAAGTCATGGCACAAACGCAGCAGGAGTCCTGATATTTGCGTCATCGGAGGATTTTTTCCAGAAATAAAATACATAAATCTCTCGTCTCAGGGGGATACTGCAATTCATCGAGACAGGCTCCAAAAGGAAATTACAGCAGAAATAAATATGTTTGCAGCCTGATACAAAAAGTGGTTTTGGTCTATATAGCTAATTTTGCTCTTCATGACAACGGTGAGGGTTGTAATTATTTTTTATTATATAACTCGCCCGTTTAAATTATATTAAGCATTAAATTCTGGCCTAATCAAAGGGGTCATATAATGGTAAATGCACTTTTACAATTTGATTGTATGGAAATGTGTGTTGGCAGTCCTGTACACAACCATCCTATAATGATAAAAATCCATCAAGTGTTTTTTTTTTTTTTTTTTTTAAATCTTATATGTTTTCCCGTCTCAAATCGAGCCATCGACCGTGTGACATCACGCGCTCGGATGCCCCTCCAACGACTGTTGATTGACAGCAGCGTTTCACCTTAGACCCGCCCTGAGCAAGTTCAAGCTGTCGTCGTCATATCCGCCATTGTATAAGTAGAGACGCTGGAGCAGAATGACGTTTAAGCGATTGTGGTGTTCTGTTCTTGGGTGTAATAATGAACACAGCAGCCATTCTGATGTTCCTAAATCTGAACCGCTGAAGACGCAGTGGCTAAGTTTTGTTTTCGTCGATGTTTTTATTTCTGCGCGAACCACAAAGCATTTCTCACCAGAATGCTTTAAAAACTGAGGGTTAATATTAAGCAGGTTTTGCTAAGAAGCTGCTCTTGAATAAAGAATTCAGATCAGGACCAGCTCTTCGTGTTCCTGCTGCCCCTCCAGAAGAAGTGATTGTAGTTTGAGATGCTTGCAGGCTTTACGATGAATGCAGCTAAAGTGTACAGGATAAGTTAAATTACGGCATGCTTTCTATGTATGCTGTTCTCAATATAATTCACAATTCCACGTTTATAATGAACAACGGATTATGGTTATTGTCTTATCACAAACTGTGTATGCTAGTTTTAAAGTTAACGTGTTGACTGCCAATACATAAAGATAGATCAAAGTGGCACAACATGCACAACCTTGAGGCGGTTGGGCTACAACAACAGAAGACCTCACCAGGTACCACTCATCTCCACTACAAATAGGAAAAAGAGGCTACAATTTGCACAAGCTCACCAAATTTGGACAGTTGAAGACTAGAAAAATGTTGCCAGGTCTTATTTTTGTTGTGACATTCAGAAGGTAGAGTCAGAATTTTGCGTAAACATGATGAGAACATGGATCCATCATGCCTTTGGTGCAGGCTTGTGGTGGTGGTGTAATGGTGTGGGGGATGTTTTCTTGGCACACTTTAGGCCCCTTAGTGCCAATTGGGCATTGTTTAAATGCCACAGCCTACCTGTCCATCCCTTTATGACCACCATGTACCCATCCTCTGTTGGCTACTTCCAGCAGGATAATGCACCATGTAACAAATCATTTCAAATTGGTTTCTTAAACATGACAATGAGTTCACTGTACTAAAATAGCCCCCACATTCACCAACCATTGAACGTCTTTGTGATGTGATGGAATGGGTGTGCATCCCACAAATCTCCATCAACTGCAAGATGCTATCATATCAATATGGGCCAACATTTCTAAAGAATGGTTTCAGCACCTTGTTGAATCAATCCCACATAGAATTAAGGCAGCTCTGAAGGCAAAATGGGGTTAAACACAGTATTAGTATGGTGTTCCTAATAATCCTTTAGGTGAGTGTATATATGGTCACATGTATATAGACATGATACACAATCATGCAGTAGATGGTTGTTTTATATGTAAGTCCGATAATAAATGATTTGATGCAGTTTGTACGTTTAACCGTGTTAGTGAGAGTTAGGGGTTGAACGACTTCCAGTTTTTTTGGAAGTCGACATAAAAGTTGACATTTATGTGGTGAAAGTTGAGTCGACGTCGACTAGTCACTGATGACGTCATTACTGAACAAATAAGCCTGAACCTTGAGCTGAGACGTGAACACGGGTCTTCTTGTGCACAGGACAGCTATAGCATATGACACAGCGCTGCCCATAAGGTTACTGCTCTTACATAACAGCTTTTGTATCAGTTCTTTTGTCTTGGTGATTATATTTCTCACAGATTTCTGCTCTTTCTTAATAAGAAACAGATAAAGTAGCACAATAAAGATTGCATGAATGCATTAGTGAGTGATTTTTTGTGAATTAATTCTACCTGCCAGCATCTCTCTACTAATAGTGAAGCTGTGAGTTTTAGTTATCAAGAAATATATGCTAGAACTTTTCAGTTTCTAAGCTATTTTATTGCTAAATCACAGAACAGAGTTGACAATACATTTCTGCGCTACTGAACAGTTTTGTGTGAGGCGTGCGCGATCTCCGTGTGACGTGTGATCCGCTATGTGTGTGCGTTGCAATGCAGCACGCATTCGTTTAGTGCGATGATTAACTTACGTGAACAATAAGCATGCAATCTCCCGATCAATTTTGACCATCCAGATGTTAAAATCAAACGTGTCTTGTGGAGAGCTCTGGAGTATACATTTATTTGTCATTTTTAACAGTTAAAAGCAGAGCCTGCGTGTCAGGAAATTGCTTATCCTGTTACGCCCTCTATAGGCCAGCGACTAGTCGACGACAAGCTTAAAGCGCCATGGCAGAGCATTAAAGTCGATTAGTCAACTAGTTGGTGCAACCCCTAGTGAGAGTTAATCTAAATGTCATTGAAACAGCAGAGATGTGGTTTGTTTCTTTGTCTTTTGATCCAACAAAGTTTGTTGTTATCTTTGGAGTGGCTCAAAGTTTGTCAGGCTGTAAAGTACTTAGCTGATGATTTTGTAGCTTGACACTGACTGTCTGACGCCTACGTCTTGTCAGTGATGGACAGTTGATTTGGGGGGTCTGGAGTGTTGAATCATTCTTTTTGTGTGGAATTATGTTTGAACGAATCATCTGGAAGATTCATTTGTGTTTGATGCATCCACAATTCCTACACTGATTATGTTAATACTTGCCCAGCTGTTCCTGTTTAGTTCCCTCATTTACTCTGTGTATATATTATGCCTGTTCAGCTCAGTCACTTGTCAGGTATTGTTCGTGGTTATACGTAGTCTCGCATGTTTGGAGTGTATTAATAAACCCTGAGATACCTTCATCCTCGTCTTCGTCTTCATAGAACCTTAGCTTTACACATGAACATGAAGGCAAACATATTTTTTAAGTGTTTTATGTTTTGTTTATTTATTTATTTATTTTCTCTCTTTTTTATCAACTCGTGAAACACGCAGGGTTTTATATTACTTAGGAAACCTTGCTTTAGTATGATTACATTTCAGATCCTGAAATGTTATAAATCATATAACATTTTTGGATCTTGGATAAAAGACGAATACGAACAGTTTGTTTGCTGTCTACTCAGAAACAATTGATATTCCTCGTGAAAAAATAAGAAAAAGTTTTACTGCTTATTTATTATGAAAATAACATTTTTGGAAACTTAATTACATTTTATTTGCACAAATGAAAATGTGAATTAGTCTGACATGTTAAGTAAGTAATATGACTGCTTTTAAGTAGGACATTTTGTTATTTTTATAATTAGTTTTATTGTCTTTGATCTTTTGTGATTTTTTAGCAAATTCCAAATTCCTTAATTTCTTTTTTTAAAGTATGTGCCTGAAAAGGCAATTTAAAGTAACAATTTTTTGATTATTACTTCGGAATCTTCTTAAAAGTTTTGTAGATTTTTAAAAAATACTGGATGCCACCTGAAGATTGAAATATAAAAGTTAAGCAAAATCTTGATATTCATAATGACATTCTTCTCCTTATGTGAATGTTCCACATGGAACTATTTTCACATACTCTGAAATAGTCAGTCACGATTAAAGCAAGTGAACTGAGAAAATGACTTGCCATGTTGTTGGCATGTCAGACCATTAACCTCACGCCAATCTGAACTGTCAGAGAACTGAACCCCAAAGCTCAGTGAAATTACATGGCAGTGGAACACAAGAAGAAATTACATGAGGGCAGGAACACAGGGGAAAAGAACAGAGAGACAACTGAGTGATCTTTGAAATGATATTTGTATCTTGAGGATAATGGAATATGTCAGTTGTCAGATTGCCGTTGTGCTTTTAAACTACTGCAGTCATTTCAGACATCTTTGCAGAGGAAACAAACCTAAAAATATAGTTAACAAATTATTGATTGATTGATTGATTGATTGAATGTTTGTTTGTTTGATTACATCTACATTTTTCAGTTGGCCAAATTGAAATTCTGTGAATTGAATGCAAGAAATTCAATTCGGCCAACAGAAAAATTTAGATGTGATCAGTCACTTGAAAATGTTCAATTGGAGACCTGATTTATTTTTTATTTTTTTACAGTGTACACATGTAATTAGTATTACATTATTATTGTAATACAATGTTCATAATGTAATAATTTTCTCAAAATGTAATAAAATCTTGAGCTCATAATGTAATAACAATTTGTAATAACTCATGACAATCATGCGATTAATCGCGATTAAATATTTGAATCAATTGACAGCCCTATAATAAATAATTCTTAACTGATGATGAGGTTTCCTCTCTTGTACGATATAGGAAAGAAACATAGTCAGCCTATGTGACTAGTGTGATGTGGAGAAAATATGCTATGCTCCCTTCTGAGAAGATATGTTTGCATTTCGGTGAGACTGGGCTGAGTCTGGCATCTCATGAAACACAACTGCCTGCATTTCAGGTTGGATAAGCCTAAGATGTGAAATCTTTTCCCAATCACCTCCGCAGTTCCCATGGTGACGGGGTCCCTGTGGGTTGCAGGTGAAACTGATATAAATAATGTGGCCTCTTTTAGATCCATTGGTAAATACAATACATTTACATTTAACATTTACATTTAATCATTTAGCAGACGCTTTTATCCAAAGCGACTTACAAAAAAAGGGTAGAGCAATAGAAGCAACGAAACAAACAAAGCCAACAACCTGTAAGAGCTGTAAGAAATCTCAATTAATTAGCAGAGTACACAACTGTTTTTTTTTTATTTATTTTTTTTATAGCCAGCTACAACAAATACTCACGTACGGAAAATACAGAACACTGGATTTGGATAGCTAAGATATCAACAGGTTTAGAAACATACATCTGACTCACTATTTAGGAGGAAAATTCAACAAAATGATAATGCATGCACGTGGCACCAACACATTTTGCAGGCGCTGTTGAATTAGTTTGAATGAATTGGTTCAGCAGACAAATTCTTGTCACTGGATGTTGCAAATACTGGTGGTGCAACACTGTTACAGAGACAGGAGAGTCATATATGGACATTTCAGGTTACTTTCAGATGAATGAAGTGTGCCATTTACCTGCTTAACCTCACCTACATGCAGTAGAGTCTGTGTGCAGGCTGTCAGATTGTCATCTTCAGTTTGTTAGTGTTTCTCTAAACTTTGCTAGTTTGCTGCAGTATGTCTCATTCCGCCTGCAGGCACTTTATAAGAAACTTTAAGGCTGAAATTGCTTACTGCGAAACTTTTTATTCATGAAATGACCCTAGACTGGACCCTTACAAAGCCACTTTCATTTAATCTAAACTGAGAGCTGGAGTTATATTGAAAAAGAAAGAAAAAAATTATTTGAACAATGAATTACATACAGCACAACTGTCTTTCTTTTCTGAGTGTTAATCCAAAGTGTTTGCCTCTCAGTTCTTCACTGTGACATCTTGAAATTTTGGACAGTCTTCTTTTAAAGGTCATGTTTTACTTTCCCTCGTGTCGTTCCAAGCCTGTTGGACTTTATTTCTTACGGGAAAAATAAAAGAAGATGTACAGGATAAAACGGGGATAAAGGCGCTTATCTAAGATGCACATGGAGATTCGATGATCTTTGACTGCGATTTCAGGCAGCATATATATATCTTCTGAATGAGTACTGAATCTCCTGATCAAAACACACGCGGGAAAGATGCAGTAAAACGAGCAATAGTATGTAGTCATATGCATATGAAAAATAACGTGATCATCAAAATTAAACATAGAAATCAAAACTGCCAAATGTTAGTGAATGAAATGTGGACCCAGGACGAGCTACAGGACTGTGTAAGCATTAGAGGTGTTAATGGACTCGATACTCCATCTGTGTTTGATCATCGCTCTGAATCTGATCTGGAAACAGTCTTTCACAAACACGTGATTTTCTCAGCTTTTTGTTCAAAATGTTACTTTGTAATGAAACGTACACATATTCAAGTGTAGGGGTGACCCCGAATAGTTGAAGATTCGATGCATCGATATGCGGAGCCGGATTCGGCCACCGATCTCATAGTCGAATCTTCGTGGGTGTTATGGAACAATGATCATACCATTTTGGCAATATGGGGGTGCTCAATATTTTAAAGACGTGGCGTGGCGCTGAGCTTCGCGTTCGGTGTACGACGCTGAGCTTTGTTGCGGATGCATCTGAGACACCGGACACACGCATTATATACACACAAGCTCGATTTTGAATCGACTTCTGACAGAAGAGCTGCACGATGGGTGTATCTTGTAGCACAGGGTGAAATCAGTATGTACATTGATGATTTGAGGGAAATATAATATAAATTCAATGTGTTCGGATTTTAAAGGTGCTGCGTGGCGCTGAGCTTCGTGTCCGCTGCAATGCTCAGCGCCGCACACAGGACGCGAAGCTCAGCGTGGCATAGCACCGCGCCACGTCTTTAATATATGAATGTTCAGGACAAACATATATATTCTTTCTGCAACCATACACTTTTGGAGTTGTGAAATGCACAAATTTCTTAAGGTGTGCCATTAGCCCCATTATACTCTTTTTTTAAATGTCTGATTCTTGTTCATACAATCCAAGACAATTGGCTTTCATCATAATGGAAAAACTGTTGAAACGTGTTTTTTTTTTTGTCATACAAGTTTAGAACAGCATGAGGTTGGGTAAATTTGGTAACATTTTAGTGCCCTTGTTACACGTTACATGTACTTATAGTAATAACTATGATGCATTAGCACATGCAACTAACCCTAAACCAAGACCCTAATCCTAACCCTATATAGTAAATACAATATTACTCTGTAAGTACTAAAATGTATAAATGCATTGTAACAAGGACAACTTAAAATAAACAGTAACCCAGAATGCTGAACTTCCCTTTAAGAATATAATTTCAGTGTCCCTTTAATATGAATGACATTTTTCCGTTTTAACAATATCTGCTATGTCATGGATTTGAAAAGGCCAGAATGTTAAAGGGTGCTACTGTTTTCTAGCCTTGTCCGCATAGTCAGCTATTTTAAGCCCTCGGAGATTCTTGTTGATTCAGGATAGGCTATATTTTCATGAAAAACAGAACTGTTGATACAGACAAAATCTGTGTTTATCTTGTATGTAAACTCACATCTGCACAAGCTCATTAACCTGCGGATTCACATTCTTTACCAAACAAAGACAAGAAATATTGAATCGGTGTGTTAAGCTGTCAACAATTATAAAGTAGATTACATATCTGAAAAGGTGTCTTTTTCCTCTGTAAATTGTGATTTATTTTTTTAATGAAAGGACTATTGTATTAATGTTAATGAAATTAAAACATATTTTCTTTTCCAAAAGGAAACCCAAGGCACGCCAAATTCATTCAGTTTAAACACAATATTTTATGATTGAGTCATTTCTTAAACTCCCCATTACAGACAACATGCCGAACCTAATTACAATAAGCCATATTCCTCTAAAATATCTATAATATGAACATGAGAGTCCTGAGACCTATTTATATCTCAGACGGGGTTCTGAGAAACTGCATTAGTTCAGAGCTGGCTGTGAAGATCTATAATAATAACTCTTCATCTTGCTTCCTGCTGATCTTCTGTGTACATAAAAACCTTCTTACTTAGAAAAAGACCCAGAATGATCAGTGAGAATATCAAGTAGGCTACTGCTCTCAGCAAAAGCAAATGCAAAACTGAAAATTAATGTGCTGTGTATTTGTGGGAGTAAGTTTGTGAAAACTTCAGACAATTTTTATTTATTTATTTATTTTTTACTGAACAAAAGTTTACTTTAGAAAAATTTTGTGAATATTTACTCATCCACATACTGCTCCAAATCTGTATGCTGTTATTTAGTGAAGTTTTATTAACTAATTTCGGGAGGAGCACATACAGATAATTAAAGGTGAACTATGTAGTATTTTTGCAGTAAAATATCCAAAAAGCACTAGGCCAGTGTTATATATTTTGTTCAGTTGAGTACTTACAATATCCCAAATGTTTCCAACTATTTGTAAATTGTGAGAAAATTGCTATTTTAACTAAGGACCGGGACGTTTCAGCATAGCGTTTGAGCAAGTCGCCTGTCAATCGCGTCATATCTGCGTTACCCTCGGTTTTATTCTGCAGAAGCGCTTTTCTCTTATGTCACATATCAGCGCCGAGCGAACGCACAGAGTAACGTCATAACATAATTTTAAACACACTTAAATGTATCTAATATGATAAACAGAGCTGCTGGCTTTACCTTATAGTCATGACCGGAAAAAGCGGAAGTGCGCGTGCCCGGCGACTGTGTCCCGTCCCGTCATAATAAAAGTCCCGGTACTCGCGAGCCGTGTGCTTGTAAAAAACAATCACTCCAGCGTCCGTGATCAGCTCCACAACACTCGGTCCTGCTCTGTTTTACACTACAGTAACGTTAATAACTGCATCCATGAACATTATTTCTGCCCGAGTCCTATTTTCCACCGGCTGTGAGGTGATGACCACATTTCCCAAGATACTGCGCTCACACTTGGCATCATCAAACTACGCCTTTGTTTTGAATAGGCGCCCTCCAGTGGACGGAAAGTTGCATAGTGCACCTTTAAACCAATTAAACAACGGAGCCGTCAGCTAATCAAACCTAATTAACAAGGGGAGCATGTCAGATACCTTAACCTATTTAAACAAGAGGAGCACGTCAGATAATTAAACCTAATTAAACACAAGTGGAGCATGGTAAGCTAATCAATTGAATCAACGATAAGAGGTGTACTTATACAACAGATTTACCTCCTCTCGTTGACCATTTTTATTTTAGCATCCCTCCACCACCCCATCTCCTCACTTTAATTTAATAAACTCTCATCAGATGTCAACACAATTCATAAAACATTACAGTCTAGTTATAGAGTATCTTTATCACGGGGGGGGGGGGGGGGGGTACTCTGGGTTCGGGCAAAAAATTCCGAGCCCGAAGCCCTCCCCTAGACAGCACGCCAAATACGCATCATCTTTACTCTATTAAATTTGATGTAAGTGTGAACTCGTGAATCAGTGGAAAAGACGTGTTATGCACTGATCGTCCATGAAGTGATTTATAATAAAAAATAAAATTTGTTTTTACATACATTTTAACCAATTGCGATAACATCTTTTCCAATTGCACCTGACCAATAAAGACTAGCACTTAACTATCCAATTAAATTTTCTATTTGTTTGTCTTAAAATATATATATATATATATATATATATATATATATATATATATATATATATATATATATATATATATATATATATATATATATATATATATATATATATATATTGTTTGTGTACTGTGCTAGATTAACTGAGAATTCTTACAGCTCTTGCAGGTTGTTGCCCTTTGTTTCGTTGATTCTATTGCTCTCCCCTTTTTGTAAGTTGCTTTGGATAAAAGGGTCTGCTAAATGATTAAATGTAAATGTACATATCATAACCAAAGTACTTCAGAGACTTACATTTTCATCTGCCACTCTCAAATACTTATTATGTCTTCAGAAGACTTACAATATAGTCCACAAATCATATGTACTACGTGTTTTTTTCTTTTCTTTTTGGAGCTTGATACTCTTTTTTTTTCTGTTGAGGTGTTAGTTGGGAAAATTTGGAAAGATTGGGAAGAAGTCTCCCTGTGGTCAGTAATTTAAAACTCATCTTTGATCGCCAAAATTACGTATTTAAACATTTCTTTCCCCCTGTGAAAATAATTTCTTCATGCCCTAAAATCAGCTTGAATATAACTCTACACCCTTCCTTCATATACGCAGATCCTTTAATATGCAAATTAGCCTCAGCTCAGACTACCTGATCCACTGGCTCAACTTAACTGTAGTAAACTCTGCACTGTTAAACCTTACCAGGTTTTCTATAAGTAAAATATGGGCAACACTGTTGCCAGCTAGTTACTGTAAAGAATCTGTTGCAGTGACTAACTGGCAACAGTGTTGCCAGTATAATACTGTGTTTATACCAATACATCGACTAACTGGCAACAGTGGTTACAGTTAATTACTGTACTGTATATACATTCAAATAATTTATAATTCAGTGCTTATTGTGGTACTCTTAAACTTATGAAGCATTCTGTCATGTTACTTCAATAAAAATATAAAGAACATTTAAATCTTTAAACAAATTGACTTTATTACTTAGTTTATCTATTGCCTAACATAACAGAATTACAAAAAAATAATGACAAATAATAAGAAGAAGAATATTTTGCTCCTTCATAACAATAATATCAACAAACATAATATGAAAACACAAATATTTTCAAGACATGTCAAATCCTGCCTCCAACCAAATTAAAATCAACTTGGATGCACCACCCAAATCTACACCGCAGGCACTAATGACCCTCAGGTTATTTATGTTAACACAAATTAAATGACCTTCCTATATCCGTACAAGTAAAACATTAACAAAAAATGCTTTCAGTTAGTTGTATGTTTTCCTCTCAAATTCAGTGAGCCACTACAAAAATGTATGTACCGGTACATGTGGATTTATGTTTTGAATCTTTCTTAAAGGGTTACTTCAGCGATTAGCATGTGGCTTTGTATCAGTAGAAACCCTGGAGTATATTCAATTGATCGTGCTCCCCCCTCTTATATCCCCCTGAGACGAGAGATTTATGCATTTTATATCTGGAAAAATTCCTCTCGTGACGTAAACTGACGATATTTGCTTCATCTTTGGAATGTTTGTTCAGAGGTTAAAGACTACAGCCAGCAGAGGGAGCTATTTCCACGTTTTCAACCCGCGCATGGGGGATGGGAGATCACACTCACAGCTCAGCTACAGGCATTAATTTAAACGAATGCTGAGCAATGTCAGTGTTTTAATTTCTCAAATTAATTTCTATGAAAGTTAAGCTTCCAAAGGCATGAACTGAAAACGCGTTGTGAATGTATGCCGCGAATGTGGTCGCGATTACCTCAGCTCTCATCACGAGAGCTCATCAGCTCATTTATGACGTTAAATGTAATCTGACTCCTAATCTGAGTTAGTGCTGTGAGACTCATGCGGCAACTTGATCGTTATATTGAACACACACGTTCAGTATTTAATTGTACTTTCTGAACTCAGTCACTGTAATCCAGTAGCGGTGGCTTTGGGAACGGCCTCACAGGGCAGCGAAGCATTCTGGGAATTGTAGTCTTTCATCGCCATGAGACAAAAATACATTTTCTGTCTTTTCTCAGTCTAGAAAGCACCAAATTCAAAAATAATATCACATTTCTACTACATTAATGATCCAGTTTAAATACAGATTCATCTTCCCAGCGCTGAAGTACCCCTTTAACAGATGACACAGTTTTACGGATAGTTCCAGCTTTGGAAGCACACTTTGTCCCCTCAGTATTAATCCTCACTAAAAACCTGTTGAGTGAATCAGACAACAGCTATTTCAGAAATGGAGTAACAAATCAAACAGGTCAGAAAAAAACATACTACGAAACAATATAAATAAAAAATAAAATGCACAACTGTGGCAAACTCATTTTACATTATTGCACATGCACCTTTCAATGAGTTCTAATGTGGCACTGGCTGACTCTTGGTATTGGATGTTAAATACATTTAGACACTGAAAAACACATGCAGTGCCACTGAGAAATTCAACTGCTCATCAATGGAATGTGTGTCACTTTCATCCACCAGATGAATTCAGAAGGCTCTCTCGTGAAATTTGTTCTCACCATAAAAACTACCAAAACACATTAATTATTTACCATATATTTGATACTTACCAAGCATGATGAGCCTTGGTGTGACTGGTATATGTAGATCATTTTCCACTGACATTGAGGTTGAAGTTTTTTTTGGAAAGAAATTTGCCCTATGTTGGAGTTGTTTTGTATAAAAAAGTTAGTTGGTGAAAGGCAAATTGCAAAGTTTGCATCTGTACAGTCCCTGACAAAAGTCTTGTCGCTTGTGTACAAATTGACCTAAAGTGCCGCTGAAATATATTTCTAATCAAGATTTTTTTACAAGAACTGGCTCATTTTAATCCCACCAGCTTTTGTGATAATGTTTCAGTGAAAAACTAAACTTTCAAAAAGTATTCTAATATTCACAGCTTGGTAAAGCCCATTGAGTCAATTTTTGCAAAGACATAAGTGTTGTCACCTTGTCATATGAGCTTCACCTGTGACTAATAATGGATCAATTAGGTCTCAAGTGTGTAAAAAAAGAACCCCAGTACACTAGACCTTCACATCAACTGCAACTAGACCTCTGCAAACATGCCTAAAATTCACCCTGAGACTAAATTTTTGATTATCAAGAGGCTGAAGACCAGATCCACTGCTGATGTGGCAGACACCTTCAATGTGCCTCAGCGTCAAGTACAGAGGATAAAAAAAAGATTTGAAGAGACTGGAGACGTTTTTGACAAGCCCAGGTCAGGCAGACCCCGCAAGACAACTGTTCGAGAGGACCGTTTGTTGGCTCGAAAATCCAAGGCCAGCCCATTTTCCACTGCAGCAGAGCTCCACGAGACCTGGTCACCTGAAGTCCCTGTGTCAACCAGAACAGTTTGTAGGATTCTGCCTCGAAATGGCCTCCATGGTCGAATCAGTGCCCAGAAGCCAGCACTAAACAAAAGACAATTGAAAAACCGTGTGGCATTTGCCAAGGCCCACAGCCTGCTAAAAGGATGGATGCTGGAAAAGTGGCAGAAGGTGGATTTTTCAGATGAATCTTTTGTTGAATTACACCACAGTCGCCGCAAATATTGCAGGAGACCTACTGGAGCCAGAATGGATCCGAGATTCACCCAGAAAACAGTTGAAGTTTGGTGGCGGAAAAACCATTGTCTGGGGTTACATCCAGTATGGGGGTGTGCGAGAGATCTGCAGGGTGGAAGGCAACATCAATAGTCTAAAATACCAAGAAATCTTAGCTACCTCTTATATTCCCAACCATAAAAGAGGCCAAATTCTGCAGCAGGACGGTGCTCCATCGCATACTTCCATCTCCACATCAAAGTTCCTCAAGGCGAAGAAGATCAAGATGCTCCAGGATTGGCCAGCCCAGTCACCAGACATGAACATCATTGAGCATATGTGGGGTAGGATGAAAGAGGACGCATGGAAGACGAAATCAAAGAATATTGATGAACTCTGGGAGGCATGCAAGACTGCTTTCTTAGCTATTCCTGATGACTTCATCAATAAATTGTATGAATCCTTGCCAAACCGCATGGATGCAGTCCTTCAAGCTCATGGAAGTTATACAAGATATTAAATTTGGATCTCACAGCACCACAACTTAATTTGCTGACATATTTTTGTATTTGCAGTAAATTTGTTCAATTTCTGTATAGGCAACAAAACTTTTGTCTTGCCAAAATTTGACTTTTGATTTTCGGTCTTGATTAAATGATAAATATTTTTTCTGTGAAAATTATTTATTTCAGTGCATTAAACATCATTTGGGAGGGTTTTAGCTTTTCATATGAGCTATTTCTAACACCAATGAATGAATTAAAAGTCAGGTTAATATCAGGTATTTCTACAAAATAGATAAGCGACAAGACTTTTGTCAGGGACTGTACATTGTGGCAAATCCTGACTAACTAAGAAAAACGAAAGCAATGATAAAACAAGTTGTTTATCAGCAAGAGTTCAATTGCTGATAAATGCAGTTACTCCAGGAAAAAATTGTCTACACAAAGGGATATTACTTAGTGACGAGTTGTGAGGAGAGGCTAAAAAACGTGCTAATCAGGAAGCTATTTTAAACCATGCAAACCATCTAACTTTACATGATGTATTTTAAAAACACAAGTATTTGAATTGCTTGCTTACTTGTAGCTGTGCAATTCATTTTCAGTCTGAAAACATAAATCTACTATTGGAGTTCTCAACACAGCACGTAGCAGTAGCAAACAAACTCCAAACGGGTGACACCTGCTCGTTTAGGCTCAAACATCCAGCCCTTGTGTATGCATTTGTGTGCTCACATGCATGCTTCCATGCGTATGTGTGTGTTAATGCATTAATCCTTGTTTTCTGACTGAAGATGTAAACAGTTTGAAATAAACAGTGACGTAATGCATCATGGGAATGTAGACCAGTAATTTACCAGTAAATGTTACAGTTATTTCCCTTCATGGGCGCTGAAAGTAATGTACTGTAGTTTATTATTAGTGCAGCAAAACCTCACCTCATATTACAGTAAAATACCTTCCAAATGATGTTAAAGCTAAATACTGGTGATTTTACAGTTATTTACCCAGAAATCTACAGCAAGGTTTAACGGTGTGCTATATTTAAGTTAGTTAATTCAGTCAAATATGTTTTGAACCAGAAACTGGTTCAGAAGAAGAAGTGGAATAATGAATTATAGGCTCGGCTACAAGTCAATCCATCAGAAAGTTAATGTGCTTATCTATTTCTACAACGTTGGACACATAACGCTAATTAATATGATTAGCCTTATGCTTGACTACATTATCAAACAGTTAATAATGTGTTGCTAATGTTACACAAACAACGCTCCCGTTCGCCATCTCAGAGTCAGGCAGCTGCCTTATTAAAATCAGCATCCTTAGAAATGCTTTGAACATCAGTGGAGAAAACCATATAACCATACATCATACACATAATTCACATGCTATATTCCTAAATATATACCCGATATTTCATATCAAGAGAAAAATATACTGGGATAACCTGCCTTCTCTTGAGACTTCCCAGCGTAGTTTTACTTATAGCAAATAATATGCTAAAGCTCGTCCCGTATGTTGACGTGATTGGTTTTTGTGACGTATAGGGAACGGTGATTTCAAACCACATATTTGAGTCTGTCTTTGGTTCACTCCAGTTTTAAGGGGAAAACACTGTTGACATGAACTTGCAGATGGTTTGCTTTAAAGCATATCAAAAACGCCACATATAAACATTAAAAAAAAAACTTGATTTCACCACAGGGGGTCTTTAGCAGTACCAATTTCCATCCAAATACATATACTTAACCTCTTTTTTTCACCTTTTTACGAGAGGGTCTCAAACATAAACGTCTGCCTTTTTGCTGATTTCACCTCTGAGTGATTTTCTAATGACTTTCCTAATAATGTCTCTTAATTAAATTAGCTCAGAATAATTCCTGGGGTATGAATGGTGCTTTTGAGATTCAGGTGTGAGATTTGAAATACTCTTATTATAATGAACCTTCCAGAAATTATAATGAAAACTGTCTGAGTTATGTTTGGTGGACTTGAATTATTGGGTTAATGTAATACAAATTGCTTCCCTTCATCACTTAGGCTGTGATGATGGTATGTCATAAAGAACCAAATTACTCTACACACGCTGCCTCTGTTTATCTCTTACTGATGGAAATCTGTCAGTCAAAAGTGATCAGGCCCTCATTAAAAGTGTATGGCCCTGCTATAGCAAAACAAGGGCTCCTTTATAGTAGCCACAATGCTTTCTACAACAGAAATAATTAGTATTTCTATAACCAAAACAACGATATTACTACAAATAAACTAAAATTGGTATGTGCAATAAAAAACATCTTACACACTATAAAACACCAACTATAAAAGTTAATTGTTTGCCCTTATAACCTAATATTCAATGTAAGACTAATAATAGTAATATTAACTATAAATATCTTAATGTTATATTTCTGCAGCTTTAGTAACTACATGGTATTCTTTTATAGTTGTGGTGCTATACTCGAAAGCTTATTATTACCATTGTGTGCAGTTTACCTTCAGTTTACATAGAGCTATTCAATCTGTTTTGAGCTAGGTTCACACACAGAACCTTTAATGTTCACATATAATGATGTTGCGCTTGTGTCAAATTCAAGTGAGACCATGACTTGCGCTGGTTATCGCTTCAATAGTGGCGAAAGCGTCCAGCAAGACCATCAGCGCTGTGTGGGAACCGGTCCAACTGCTTACAAAATGCTCTTCTTATTAATGTTGTCTTGTTTCTAAATATCTAACAATTCTTAAATCAAGGTGCATTTACTAGACGAGTAAAAATACATGAGATATTTTTTTTCTTGTTTTGTTGAAAATAAAATCAAAATTAAGTGAGTTTTTGCTTAAAACAAGCAAAATTATCTGCCAATGGGGTGAAAAAAAAATATATTGTTTTTGATTGAAATCCAGTTTCTTGTTTCCGTATTTTTACAGAAATAAGAATTTTTTCACTCCCTTGGCAGATCATTTTGCCTTTTTTAAACAAAAAAACTCAGATATTTTTCCTCAGAAAACAAGAAAAATTATGTCATTTTACTTATGTAGTAAAAGGATCTTGATTTTTAGGATATTTATATATTTGGACTGGAAACAAGAAAAAAAAATACTAAATAAGAAGAGCATTTTTTGTAGCTCTGTGACTGCTAGATGTGAACGCTTCATCGCTTGGCTTTTGGTCTTTGTTTTTCAGGTGCACCACTAATAACAGCGCTTGATATGCGGGTTTTTGGCGTTCAGCTCAGCAGGAAAAGTTCAGGTGCTCTTGATGGCTAGTCAATCTACTCCACAGCTAATACAGCTAGCCCCCTCTTTTCTCGGGCCATGGGGCTTCAGCCACGCCTATCTTATTGTTAATATAGCCCTGAGAGTGACTACAAAGTCCCTTGAAGAAGTAATGTCCCTTGGCGGCCTTTTTTGAAACATCTCTCGTGCATGCAAGTGAAGCTTCTATCTCTTTGAATGGGGATTGGGGAAACATAAAATTCTCCAAAAATGAATTCAGCCTTGACAAAGCTCATGTGCATGCCTAATGCCAAACAGGTGTCTCAGAACACTGCCTGTTTCTATGGCAACCATAACTTCTAACGACAGCTTAAGTGACGCGATGACTTAAGCTGTAGCTGTGTCTCATTTCAGAAGGCTGCGTCCTCCGGAGGTCGCATTTGAAGGCTGCATACGTCATAAGGCCGTCTCATTTCAAAAAAGTGAGTAGGACTCTTCAAATGCGACTTTCGAATACGTCCTTCCTTCACAGGAATTTGGAGTGTGCATGAGGTGTAGCCTTCACGGCTGGAGATAACCCATACTTCTTTACGTCGCCGTTAACAACCGTCATATATATTTTTTTATATTATATGAAAAAACTGCACCACTGCCAGATATACATGCAAGCGAAGGTGTGGTGTTTAAAATGTACGTTCAAGCTTGTTTTTATTCTTAAGCTCTATTACCTCAAACAGATAGTTGTGGTTAACAGGATTACAACGCTTTTGTGCTTTTTAAACGTTTAGAACAGTACATTGCTGTCAAGACAAGTTATAAATAATTTTCATTCATATAAACTGGCATAGCAACGTGATACTTCCTGCCTGTGTGTCTACAAAGTCTACAAAGGAAAACTTCACAAGGAAACTTCATATACTGCATCCTACACAGGACGTGTCCTCCGGAGGACGCAGCCTTTCGAAATTTAACGAAATGAGACACAGCTAGTGTCTCATTTCGTTAAATTTCAAAGGATGCATCATCCGGAGGACACGTCCTGTGTAGGATGCAGTATACGGAGTGTCCTCAGTCAGAATTAAACGAGACATCCTTTGTAGGACACACAAGCAGGAAGTATCACGTTGCTATGCCAACACGTTCAGCCTCGTTACGCTCTCACGCCAGTTTATATGAATGAAAATTATTTATAACTTGAAAATTACTATGAAATGTTTCTTGTGTTGACAGCAATGTACTGTTCTAAACGTTTAAAAAGCCGTAAAGTGTTGTAATCCTGTTAACCACAACTATCTGTTTGAGGTAATAGAGCTTAAAAAACAAAAACAAGCTTGAACTTACATTTTAAACACCACACCTACGCTCGCATGTATATCTGGCAGTGGTGCAGTTTTTTTCATATAAAATAAAAAAATATAAATAACAGTTGTTAACGGCGACTCAAATAATTGTGGGTTATCTCCAGCCGCGAAGGCTACACCTCATGCACACTCCGAAATCCCGTAAAAGAAGGATGCATTCGAAGGTCGCATTTGGAGTGTCCTACTCACTTTTTTTAAATGAGACGGCCTTATGACGTATGCAGCCTTCAAACGCGACCTCTGGAGGACACAGCCTTCTGAAATGAGACAGCTTTACTAATCAACAATTGGCTCTTTCATTTAGAAGGCGGGGCTTATTCACCATATTGGGCATTGCACTTTCTCCCATTTGTAGCAAATTAGCTCTGAGCGAAAATATTAAAAATGATTTATAACTTATTATTAATATTCTTTATGATTAATTATGAATATTTGAATCAGTTAAATATATTAACTGGATGTAGCTACATTAAAAGGTCATGAAACCCCCCTGCTTCAGCAGTGTTTTTTCACACCTTCGATTTGAAAAGGCTTCTTAAAAGGGGAGTGTGCATTTGCATAAATAGTTTGCATAAATAGGGGAGCGTCATGTGCATTAAGATTAGTGATACCAACAGCAGCAGCTACAGCGGTTCTGAGACATGTTCTTGGTTCACGTTGGCATTGTTTACAACAGTGAGATTAGATGAGGGATGAGTGTAGCGAATGAGAGAGCTCTGAGACATTAAGTGGCGTGCAGTATTTTGCAAACATGTGATAAAACGATATTTGTTTAAATATGCACGCTGTTTGGCAAGATGAACAACGCGCCGATGTGATAAGAGAACATGAGTCTCAACCGCGCATCTGAAGCACAGAGCGACCGTGATGGTCCGCGCTGTTACTCGGCAGCTAAATCTATATTTGTCCAAATATGCACTGTTTCACTAAGAGCCCGAACACATGCGGTTTAGTGCAAGTCTATGACCACAAATAAAACGAAAAGGTACGCTTTGAAGTGCGGCTGCAACGTAAAAACGTTCTAATGCACTCAAACGGCGAGAGCGCATTGGAAAGTTGTTTTCACGTCGCATCCGCACTTCATTATAGAAAGGTATTGTTTGCATACTGTGGTAAATACACACTGTGTAGTAGATTATGGCCAGGGACAAAACCAGCCCGCAGTCGTCTCTCCATAGTGTTATTATAGTTTGCTGGCTTTGCCTCTTCTGTTGGAATTTTCCCACACGTAAATTCTGACCAATCGAAAAGCAGTTTAGGAAATACGCCATGGCCAATGAGTGATGTGGATTTTGTCACGTGCCTGCGTTTTGGGTCGTTTCAACTGGTTCGGACCAAAGCAATCAGTGTGGCGTGAAAAGGAACCAAAACAGCTGAAAAATGCAACAATGTATAATTGTTTGCCCTTGGTTCGGACCAAATGAACCGAACTAGATGTGAAAGCACCCTAAGACTATCGACAGGTCAGTGAATCATTCAAACCATCTAATTTGGACATTTATTTTATTTTTACACTGATCAACGCACATACATAGCCTATTATAAGATCGAATATCACAAGATCTCCAGCTTTTATTTCAACCAATGACATTTAGGTCTCATAATATTTGCATGCGTACTATTACACTATTTACATTTGCGTTAGACACAACCGACTGTGTTTATGTGAATCCTCACTAAAGACAGACATTTTTACATAATTCTGTGTATTTGACTGTTTAAGGAAACTTAATTTGTAATGTGCGAGCTCTAAGTTACAGGCATGTGTGTGTGTGTGTCGTTGTTATGAGCTCATATCTCCTGTAACTGTTATTACGAAATGCTATAAATCACTTGCATGTTTTATAACATGACGACGAATGTGAAATGTTGAATCGGATTATGCAGATTGCTTTAGTGTAGGTGCAATGTCTTTTGAAACCAGAAGCAATTTGAAAATTGAGAGATTTTCGCTGAATTTTTTCTGACAAGAAAATTTTCAAATGACTGATTTGAAGTGATAAGCTTTGCTGATTAATTTACTAATAAACATTTGTGGTAATTTCCCACTTTATAAACTCAAAACTTGCATGATTGTACTCATTCGCTTGCAATATACCCACGCTAATATCAGACCGTGTGGTATCGATTTAATATCGGTACTTCTGTATTAGATTGTGGTACCGTACCGAAGCCAAAATTGTGGTATCGAACCATAGCGTGGGCCTTGAGTTTCCGGTTTCTGTGTATGGAGGCCCACCCTGCTTATAGGGTCTGCATTACATGGCCTGGCTCAGGGCCAGCCACAATGACGTGTTGGTTCAGCCAGAGAGAGAGAAGTGAGAGCGAGGGCACCTGGGTGCCTCTCTTTTTAAGGTCTGGGAGTAGTCACATCCTCCTGAGGTAGACTTGACCAAAGTGATTGTTGGGATTTCCAAGCGCGAAATTCCTCTGGAGATTTTATGGCTCTTTGTTTCAAGCATGAATCAATGGGTATCTGCCCATTCATACTCTAGTCTAATTAATGCAACAAACACACACTGCATCCTCTAAATTAGTGACACACATGGAAGTGTAAGTCGTGAAGCGAGCATTAATTTGATAGGAGGCATGGCATATATGAGGTGGCTGTACGAAGCACAGGACCGTTTGCTGAGCCTGGTGTCTATAAAGCTTTTCTTTGACTTACAAGGAAGTTTCCATCTCTGAAACTTAGAGGATAATCTTATATTACCATGACCTTTTATATATCAAAATACACTTGATGGATGATTTTTTAAAATTCAAAATGCAACTTTGTATGTATCGATTTCGATCCGTATCAATTCATATACTGTAAAGGGAAAATAAGTTTGCCTTTTTAAGCACTATTTTAAACTTTTCTTGGGTAAATTATATTTGCTTGCATTCATTAATGCTCACTTGTGTGTGCTTATAGAAGTATAATAAAAATAATTTTATATAATTAAGTATAATAAAAATATTAGGATGCAAGATATTAATGTTTTAAAATTTCACATTTAAGGGAATCTAGTCTAGATACGTGTATATTTATTTATTAAATAGCCATACATGAACCAAGTGGGTATACTATGGGATTACAAATGAAAATTGTTATATTTCCAGCCACAAAATGACTCTAAATGTGCCTCTTTACATTGGAATTCTCTGTTTTAACCTTAATCACTAGTAATATAAATAAAAAATATATTAGAAAAGAAAAAGAACCAGTCACCAATTTTTAAATGTTTATGCCATGAAAAAATAAAGGCTTTTTTACTTTTTCAACACACCCATCGAGTGCCTTGGACTACTTTTGCTTCTGAAAAAGAAAAATATTTTAAGTGCTCATTAATGGACAATAATTATTAGTTTTTACTACCAAAAGATCTCCTCAAAATGTGCATTACTGTACTGTTTACATGCATGGTGAACCTGCTGTTGTCTATTCAAATGTAAAAAAAAAAAAAAAGAAAAGAAAAAAAAAAGACTAAAATGTTTTTAAAAAAAATTAAAATGTTGAATGTGGGGACATTCCATAGGCGTCATGGTTTTTATACTGTCATTATATACATTTGTGTCCTCATATTTCACAGACATATTTCACCTTGCTTGAAAATCTCTGCTTGAAATTTGTAATTGGATTTTAAAGTAAAGGCCCTTTCACACCAAACTCTGACTGAAGGTTACCCTCGATGTTCATTTTAAAGGCGTAAGAAATGACAGCGATGAAGAATGACTCAGGAAATGCTGTTTGGGATTCTCTCGTGTCTTCTGTGATTTCTTCCATTTGTTGCTATGGTAAAGCAACCTTCATTAGTCTGTTTGAGAGCAGAAGAAAGTGGCATCTCTGATGAATACAGAATGTTATAATTAATGCTCATTACCCTGAGACAGGAAGATATAAGGTTCACAAAACCTTACTTGATGCATCATGCCCTTGGGGGAGGGTTAAGTGTGTGATTTCAGTCTCTGTAGAATGTCAAACTTTAAGCATTTGGAACTTTCATGCTGTCAAACAAATATGTCAAATACTTTTTACCATCATTAATCAATGTCTTTGCCCATACATCTACATAAAGCCACATAAGAGAAAAAAAAAACATGTTTGGTAAATAACCTTTATATGAAAAAGGTCATAATTGTACAAGTCACAGTTATGACATTAATGGCCAGATGTTATGAACTGGGAACTTAAGTGAGAGATTGCAACTCCAAAAAAAGCCCTGATGGGAGTTGAAAGTTCTGTGTCACGCGTCATCTACTGATGACACACATATTAAAGCACAAAGACGCAGCCGGATCATTTCCATAATGACAAACACAATCTAGCAGTTAATGCCTGAATTAAGTTATGCTTTTCTTGCACTAAACAATGGTGCAAACACCAATAATTTGAAGAGTGCAAGCCTTGTATGAATCATTTATATACTCTCCTCCCATCATTTTTTCAAAAGAAAAGCTACCACAAATGGATATGCAATAAGGTCAGCCACAAAAATAACTGTCCAATCCATTTCAGCAAAAAAATTCTATAAGTCTTCTAAAAGATAAAATCCTGACAATAGTTTTTTTAACGCTAAAAGAGAATTGTTACGGGTGTGTGATGCAGCAGAGATGAGGAGATCCAGGACTTCCAAACAGACAGGCTTTATTCAAATCAAACACACCAAGAACACCATCGACCATCAACACCATATGTATAACGTGAGACCAGACAAAGAGGGACTAAACAAGGAGGAACTTAAATGCAAACACTGATGAGACATAACGAGGGGACAGGTGACACACACAGATGATAATTAACTAAACACAGCTGACAGAACTAAACTAACGAGGGTGACTATGGAAACAGACAAGTGGTGGGAAACAGAGACAAAAGGAACATGTGACCCAAACAAAAACCCAACAAAACTAGACAGATATGTGACAAGAATATGCGCTGAAGCAAGCTGTTAGTAAGTCTGGCCCTAAAACTTTTATATTTTTGACATAATTATGACTTTTTATCTCACAATGCCATGCTTTAAACTTTTTATCCTGTAAATCTTAGTATGATATAATTTTGACTTCTTCTTTTTTTTGTCGTGATCATGACTTTTATCTCTTAATTTAGAATGTATGTTATATTTTTATGTTTTAAATTCACAATTTACTTTTATCTCTTTTTAGGACTATATTATATGAATTAGGACTATATGTCTTATATAATGTTGACATTTTTACCAAATTCTTGTACCAAATTCTTTACCAAATATATATATACTAGATTTTTACTATTATTATTTTTACTTTTAGACTTTTAGGCCTACCTATGTATGGAAGAAGGCCATGTGCGTGATAAAATGTTTTCCTCTTGAAGTGTGGACCATTTTAAGATTTGACTTAAAATAAGTATCTACTAAATACTAACGCGGATCTCGTAGGAGCAGTTGGTTTTACCTTTCCACGGGTGGGAGTGCTGTTAAGAATACAGCAGGTGCCGCAGCTCCCACAATTTGTAGTTTGTCACAGTCTATCAGTAACATTCTCTTCCTCCTGACTGACTGGCCGATGCTTCTCAAATTATATTTCCAAAATTATTTATAACTAATTGCCTTTAAATTATGCCAGAATCAATGGCCTGACAAACAAACCCCATGTGATTGGAAATGCCCTCAATATCTTGCTCATTATCTGGCTATTGTCCTGTAACACATTTTGATTGATGCCATTGGAGGTCGGTAATTACACAGCCCTGACTTGCATGCATTACAGAAAAAGTATCACTCACAACATTGCTGTTTGTTTTCTTTGCTTTGGATCTCATTTGTGAGCAAATCCTGCATTCCAGCAGAACGCTCTGATGATGGCCCCTGCTCTAACCCCTTTTTAAGTATAACTAGAGAGAGAGAGAGAGAGAGAGAGAGAGAGAGAGAGAGAGAGAGAGAGAGAGAGAGAGAGAGAGAGAGAGAGAGAGAGAATTGATTGTGGAGCTTTGATTGAAGTTCATCCCTTCATTGCAAAAAATAGACCGATGTAATTAGCCATCTATAATGCTTTGGTGACGAGTCTCTTTGGTGTCGTCACACAGGATTTTATGGGGTTTCCTAGAAAAGAAAATCCTTTTAACCGTGCTCTGACGTGATCGTTGAACATGTGTGATGGTCTCAGGTTAATTTACAAATTGTTTTGATACATTAAATTGTGTTCTCTTCACATTGTGGCTTTAAGGGTAAATTTATTCTTACATATGTTGCTGCTTGAGCCTTTGAAAAAAAAAAAAAAACTTAAATGCATGAATGTTTCGCCAATCATTATTACATATTCATGTCTTTAGCAACCCGGATATAAATCAAACATGAACAGATACCAAGCGGCAACCTCCCGCGATCTCTCTTGAAGCACATACGGAAGTAATGTAAACTGCAATTTCTCGACTGGCCACTATGAACAGGCTCCAGAAGGGAGCAAAATCTCATTGAGTGAAAATCCCCAACTTTACAGCAGAAAAAAACATGTTTACAGCCTGGTACAAACTGTGGTTTTGGCCTATACGGCTAATTTTGACCTGTCATGACAACTGTGAGGGGGGTGATTTTTTTATTTATTTATAACTCATTTGTTTATGTTATATAAAGCCTTAAAGTTCTGCATAATTAAGGGCGTGGTTACTTTGAGCGACAGATGGATAGCCATTTATCCTCCGTCTATAGTCATTGTGTCAACTAAGCTCCGCCCACATCCCACCTTTTTGCCCATTTTCTGTTATCCGGGAGTGACATGCGATGACTCGCTCACAAGATGGTAACGCCCAGCTCGCCCATACTTTAAGCTTCAGAGCGGCTTATCGGAGTCCTATGGGTGACGTCACGGACACTATGTTCATATTTTTTTACAGTCTATTATCTCTACCTGTCATGAAAATATAAAACTCTTCTGATAGAGTAACAATATAAATAAATATAATAAAGTATATTATATTTTAAAATAAAATATACTTTATAAAATATAAATAAAGCATATTTTGTAACCTTTTGAAGCTTGGAAGGGTTCCGAATCTGGAAGGGTTCCGAATCTCCTACTCCCATCATGGGAATAGCAAGATGATTGATGTCTATGTGATGGATAAATGATTCTCATCATTTTGATGTAAGGTAAATTTGTGTAAAATGTGTGCTCACAATAGGAAAGTTGGTTTGAAAGTGTTTAATCGGACGTTACACTAATGATATGCAAGAACAGGAGAATTTGGCGGACACTTGCCCACAACAATATCTCATTGGCCGGAGAGGCCCCCATGGAGGGACCATTTAAAACTCCCAGGCAAACAAGATATATTTACTTTTGGTTTGCTTCGTGCTTATACTGACTGCCATGGTTTTGTGGTGATTTCACCACACTTTAAAACTCCGTCTGAACCTCGCCGAAGAAAACTTCCTGGGGTCCGCAAAGCCGCACCTCGGAGACTCCCGTCGCGTAGCAACCAGCTAACACTATCCAGGATCCGGCTTTTACCCTGCAAAACCTATCCATCCCTCTGAACACAACAACTGACTACCAGCCAAGCAATGCCATCCTAAGAGGAACCCATGCTCGTAGGAGCATTCAAAAGATTTTGTACAATCTCAAAGTGCTACAAAACATCTAGTGATAGTAAAATGCCTCTTTTTTTAATAGTAAAAAAAATATAATACTAAAACCTATAAAACACATTTACTTGGAAGCTTGTGTAAAAAGATATTATATTCAAGATTGATAATGTACTCTTATTTTAACGTATCCGTAGACAAATAGTTGATAAAGTGTTAAATATTAGTATTTATATGTATTACGGTTCTTTTCAGTTATTTGATCTAAATCAATCCCTTACATTGTGTTCAGTTCTTGCTCTGCAGTAATTCACTGAGCCATTTCAAGTTTTTCTGATTATTTGTCCTATTCTTTTGTTTTCGGTAACTATGAGTGAAACGTCACTTCATCAGTGTATCAGACATTGTCACCTTGTGAAATAAAGGTGATTTGCAGTTATTGAGTCATCAGAGATTCAACTATTGTTCCGCAGAAGAAGAAAAAATGCTTACTATTACATACATCGGGCCATTAGCGACCCTACTGACTTTTTCTGAAAAATGTATTAGAAAACAGACATTCTTTTATAATTTTGTATTGTTATATTGTTTTTAAGTGAATAGATTGAGGATTGCAACACCTGAAAGAGTAGAGAATCTTCGGTTCAAAACACATGAAAAAAGAGAGCAGAAACAAGCAGTACAATCATTGCTTATGCACAATGTCTTGTCTGTGAAAAAAAAAACAGATTTTCTCAGCTTTTTGATACAATTTTTGGTAACACTTTATTTTGATAGTTTACTTTAGACATTCTACTAACTATAAGTATCTTTGCAACTACATGTCAACTAATTGTCAGAGTATTTGTAGACTGTCTGATTAATATTTACTAAAACTTTATTTTGTCGGTTCCCCCAACAGACATTCTACTGACTATAAGTAAATTGGCAACTACAATTCAAATTATTCTACTAACCTGAACTCTAACACCTAACCATAACCTACCAGTCTACTGACAGTCTACTAATACTCTAATGAGAGTTAGCTGACATGTAGTTGCAAAGTTACTTATAGTTAGTAGAATGTCTAAAGTGGACTATCAAAATAAAGTGTAACCCAATTTTTTTTTTTTTTTTATGAAATGTATCCACATTCAAGTATTACAACTTTTTATTCTAGAACAGATACTCTAATACTACTGTAGTCCTCTTTGAAATTTTGTGTTCCAACTCCTCTATGTTTTCGTGCAAATGGTTATAAGTGATCAAAACACAATATTTAGTTTGACAGCCCTTTACTCTCAAATATTATTTTTGGATATTCATTAAAACAGTATAAATGAATGGGGTTGAATCAAATTGTATTGCATTGCATTAATCCAAATTGTATGAAGCCCCTAAAGGGAAAACATCATTTGTGAGAGAGCAAGCACTGAAATATAATAATCTTGTGTTTTCCATAACCATGTCACTTTAGGGGCTCAGTAGAATTATTCATTTGAAATTATTTAAAATTGATAATTTGAAATGCATTGATTTTAGATTAATTAAATCTAAAATTCATTGATTAGAATTTTTGCTATGCATTATTTTCAATTGAATCTAAAGGAATAAATTATAATACAGATAGACTGTGGATCTACCTGTGGAACAGCAGTAGAGTGGAGTGTATATATTTTGGTGAGTCTACATCTAGAGGGTCAGAAAAGAACATTGAACAGCTGTCTTAGCAGTCTGGAATAGTTCAGGCACACTGCATGAGTTGCCATTTCTTCATGAGTGTTAAGCTCAGACATCAGAGATGGATTTGACTCTGTTGCAATGAACTGAGTCATGGTTTTCTCTATCTTTCTACGACCGTAGAAAATGAATACCCTGCACCCCTTTAGCACTCTGAAATGGGATTGCTCTCTCACTAAGCAGTGTTGACACACTTGGTTCAGATGTGTTTGGGCATTTATGACTTTTTTGCTAAGAAACAAAACAAGAGAATGGCTACAATTACCATTAGGCTGACCTATATAAAAGACTGTTTTTTGAAGCTGGAGAGAGTGACTAAAGCCTAAGCACAGCTTCAATGAGAGTTCATTCTGGCACTATTGAAATATAGTTACATAAAAACATAAAAAGGCTGTATAAAATGCACACATAAATAACACAAATTGTGTGCACTCATAATATAATGTAATTATCATCGTGCTATAAAGAGACTCTGTCGGATTATACCTGCACTGTCACTATATTAGAAAATAATTACACTTTAAATGGAAAAAAGGTTTTTTTTTTTTATATGGTTATTCATAACGTGTCTCCATACGAGCTGTGAAGTGAAATGTTGTTGTTTCCTTTACAATTGCAATTAGATATTTTGAATATTTGTAAGAATATGCTTTAATTCCCTATACATGACAGACGCATACATTTTAATTATTTGTTTAATTTCTCATTTTTGTGTTAGTTACATTTATGTCTTCAGAATATTTGGGGAAATAATAATCAGATGGTATCGAACTGTGACTCATCTGTAGATTCCATAAATCAAAATCAGAATCGAATCAAAATTAATTGCTCCTGTTCCTTGTTCTAACTTCTATTATATGCACAGAAATGCGTAAAGAACAAATGAAATGCTTGATCTAACACTAATGCTGCATTCCAGGCAGGTTTTTAAGCCCACAAGTTACGACTTCAAATCCCGATTCAC